>NC_030431.2:5982500-5995000 GCF_001660625.3 Ictalurus punctatus | reverse complement strand
TGCGTTCCCCAGTCGCAGTACTGATTTCTGGATACCTAATCTGATGAAACGCACGCTCTTCTTCTGAACCAGGATCAGATGCCGAATGTCTCGCGTTCCTGCGTCACGGCTCAGACGCACTTTAAGGGATACCCGGCTGCGGACGCTAATCGACGTGTCGTGTAGCCGGTAAAGTTTCTCGTGTGTATGCTAATTCATTTTAGATTGTGAGCGTTCGAGTGGGAACGATGCATGCTACGTCGACTTTGAAAACGTCGGACGATGTTCGTCTGCGCTTGATCGACAGTCGATTTTGAAATGATTTAAAATATCGTCCTGCTTAGTTGTTACGCTCATGACGTTGTTCTTAAGGAGCAAATCTCCCTGAGGTTTTCCTACCAAGTTCGCAGTTTAGGATCTCCGTCCCCCGAACGTCTTGGCTCCACCGTCGGGTCCAGGTCGACCCTTGGATTGCCACCGGACGCACTGCGCCGACAAACCAGTTTACTGGCCAACAGCAGAAGAGATGGTCAGCTTTTTATTTGACCGACGCCAAGGGTCTGCTCTTTTGTAACGCCAAGCATACGGTTATTTCCACGAACTGACAAAGCTCTTCTCTTTTTAAAGCACCTCTGTGTAGTGGAGCTGGCAACACATCATTCTTGGCAGGGCTTCGACAAAGCGAGAATGGTCACAATTAGACTCAAAGTGTCACCAGAGGTCTTTTTTGTGTGCTTGGAAGAGCCGAGCTGTAAAACCGCTTTGATTGTTGTGAGGATTGCGTCGCTGTGTGTTGGTGCTTGGATAGCGGCTCCATCTGTACGTTCAGAGTCATTTCCGTAAGCGCGAGAGGAGACGGTTAATTAGTGCATTGAAAAGTGCAAAATCTGATCCCCTCATCCCAGCCCCCCACCCGTGGTTGTTTTTTTTGTTTTGTTTTGTTTTTTTGCTTTGTTGAGCAGTTGGAGATTACGTACGACGGGCTTGAATTGACCCAGTTTGGGGGATATCCTCATTGACCTAATTTGCTTGCCTGCTTGCCTACTGGTGCCTCCCTTCCTCCTCCTGTTCTCCACTACCTTCCATTGCTGTAGTCTACAGAGAATTCTCCTCTCATGTGGTATTGGCCGGTTAGCCGTGGAGGCTCCGAGCATTTCTTTGTGGTTTCTGTGCTCATATAAAACCCTGGGGGGGGAAAAAAAAAAAAAAAAAGAGTTGGAGGTGCATTTTTATTGTTCGATATTTAAGAAGTCCCTTTCCCAGTCCTACCCCTCCAGGGGCTTGTCTTAGCATCCAACGCAGTGACTGGGTTCTTCATTGTGGGCGAGCCTACACCCACCTCACAGTGCACACCTAACCCTTTACATTATGAGCTACACGATGTAGCCGGGAGAGGAGCCAGAGTTGCATTGGGTGGGGGTGAGATGGAAGTACAGGGGGAGCTATTGTTACTGGGCTTGCATTAAACGATGGGGTCTGGTCACAACTCCTTCAATAGCAGCCTTCAGTGCTCTGTCTCAAGGAAAAGCTTCATACACACACATACATACATACATACATACATACATACATACATACATTTTATTTATATATGTATATAAGATAGCATTCAGCGAAGCAAGCTGCAGTCTCCTCTTGTTCCTTTCTGGAAACAGAGATGCATCGTGACATCTTTTCACAAGCGAACGTCTGCACTATCGGGGAAATGGGACTGCCTAATGTAATTTTCAAGCTGGAAAGCTATCCTCCTGTACGATGGCCTTTTTAAATCGTATTTGAAAGACCAGCAGTGACACTTCACCTTTTTAAAACCGGTCACCCGCCCTCCTTTTCGCCTTTTGGAAAAGGGAATTCTCCGAGTCCTTCAGGAACGAACGTATTCGAGGCTGGGCTCGATCGTGTTCACTCGAGAGAAACACGATTACACGAAACCGTATTTATCGTGTTTAAGAACGGAGATATCCATTTATTGTAGTTTATTAAACGATTTAAAGCATTCGTTCAGTCCAAAATTATGTAGACTGAACCTTGGTTGGTGCTAGCTTTTATTCATTATTAACACCCCCCCCCCCCCCCCCCCCCAAGCCAATTCACAGTGACCCGAGTGTGTCGGACACGAGAGAGGCCACAGCGGTGCGCAGTTTGAATTCTACCTCATTGAACTCGCCTAATTCAACTCGTCAGCCAATTATCAAGCTCTTTATAGGCTCAGTTGGTATTGCTTGGGCATGTGCCCTAAGTCCTAAACCAGTTCTCAACTAAAACTCCTGTGTGTTTAAGAATAGCTGGAATAGACTTGTCTGGGGATCTCCCTGTTCCGTATTAATGGATCAGGACTCGAGACGCTTGCGTCAAAGTACAGAGTCGCCGTCGGCTGATTTGAACTGACGAAGCTGTTGTCGCAGGCGGATCTATCGAGTTTTGATCCTTATCGAACGTCACAGAACGATGGGGTTGGGCAGAGAAGGTGAATGAAGAATTCTTTGTCTCAAAGGAATTCCTGCCTGCCCCTAATAACTGTAATCATCATAATTGTAATTACCTTAATTGTTATCTGATGGTTAAGTAACCGCCGTGTACCTCGTGAATATTTCAGAAGAGGTCCATCCTGAACGCCTTTACGCAGCCGGCTCAGCCAGGCACGGCCACTGCTTAGTTTCCCAAATTTGTCCGAGCTTGTTTCCTTCCTCCCTATATTAGACGTGTCCCTCCCATCGAGCACAGCAGATAGCCCGGGAGACGAAGAGTTAAAGGTTGATGGCTGTGGTGGCTGGCTCTATTATGCAAGCTGTTAAGCGAAAAAGGAAGTGCATTACAAAATGCTGAGCTCAGAGGTCTGGCATGCGGCCAAGCCTTTTTCTTTTTCTCCTCCAGAGCTGAGGGCTTTCTAAGCTTCCAACCGGTGGGTTTGTCTACTGTTGAGGAATTCTGTCTCAGTCCCGCCTCCTCTCAGTCTCTTGCTTGCTTTCTCTCTCTCTCTCGCGCTCTCTCTCTCCCCCCCTCTCTCTGCAGTTCAACCCCGTCTGCCTCGCCCCTTCCAATCCTTTGCAATGACCTCAGCAGCGGTTGAGCAGTTCAGCCCAGGGCCAGGCACGGTCGGGGCTGGGCTGTGCAGAGGAGCGGCGTTTGTTGATGTTGGCGGAAATGTGCACGGTTCAGCCAGCTGAGGGGGGAGGAGGCAATGTACGTGGGAGGATATGCGCATGCGAGCGAGAGCAAGCAGGCGTGGAGAGCAGCCAGTGTGTGGAACGCATCCCTTGTGGCCGCGTCGTCAGCTGACTACAGAGCATAAGTGGGGAAACAGGAGGGAGGCGCGTTCTCTCGCCAGGCCTCTCCATTTCTCTATTCCTCCTCTGTTCATTATTAGTCAGGTTTTCCAGTCAGTTAACCCGGGTGTGAATTCCAAGCATGCTAACCGACTCGGCCGGCCGAAGGAGAAGTGAAAGCCGTTAGTGTGCTGAACACTGCACGCTGTTGTGCGCTTTTGCAACTTTTATAGTACGTTAGTTCATACTGTAATGCAACTTTTTCCAGATGTAAGCATCACACACCCGACACAAGCCTAAGGGTTATTGCAACGCAGGCCGATTTTGTGCGTCTAAATGAGGAAGGATATCTCTGAAATTGAGCCACCCTGAACTGTTCTTGGATCTGATCTGCTTCCCTTTAATGTGCAAGCCCAAGCCAGCTCGACAGACCAGCACATTAATTTCCCTACAAATCATAAGCTTATGTATCTTAACCTCAGGCTAAAAGCTTTTAGCAGCCTCACTGTGGCTGCGTCCTATTTTTAAACGCCGTTTTTACCCTCACCGCTGGGGCCTACAGTCGGCTGGGAGGGGTCCCGAATAAAGAACCACATCCACCCCACCCCTCTTCTCTTGGGATGTGGACTGGCAGACTGGCGGATGAGAAAAGGCAGTCTATCCACACAGCTTTGGTTCTTTCCAAACAGTGGAGCATTAGCCACGTACAGCACGTCAGAGCATGTGCACGTCACTCACCATGGCTGCGTTTCACACAAAGCGCTCCAGTGTCGCTGTACAGCAGGGCCGAGACGTGTGTATCTCGGCTCTCGGCGGTCATTTGGCCAAATCGCACGGATATTTTATCCCAGCCGAATTGGCCGGTCAAATCCCTTACAAATTACATTAGCAAACCTAATCCGGCCCGAATAGTGCTTTAGATGCATGTTTTCTTTCAGCTAACTGCATTTGGTCTTTTGTTCCAACCCACTCAGTGCCGGTGCGGAAAAGCGCTCGTGTTCGACAGGAAGCGTCTGTCCTCATCCTGTTCCCTACACGACTGCACGTGGAACTGAAACTGTCCCACATGTTCTCATAGTAAGCTTCAGCCTAAACGGGCGTCCAAGGCATGTGGGATGGAGCCGCGGTCCGGCTCGAGCGCTCCCGCACATGTGGTTTTTAAGGCCTGGTTTCCGATTTCGTCCTGTAACGCGACTCGAGGCCCAACTGCGACCTGCCCACACTGTGCATTGTATGCACATGGAGGCTTTGGGGACCGGTCCAGGAAGCAGGTGTATGTCTGTTTTTGTGCATGTGTGCCTTAATGGGAGGGGTTTGAGGCCTGTTCTTCATATGGCGTCCTCCCTCCCCCTTCTCCAGCATTCGTTATTGGGGAAAGCGAGCCGAGTTCGGAGGTGAAGGAGGTGGAGGCTCTGCCTGGTCAATCAGCAACACCCAGCGTTGCAATTGACTGTTTGGGGAAAACACGCCTGGGCCCCAGCTGTGCTTTTCCAAGCCCATGGCATGCTGTTTACTGATGGGACCACACACAAAGCCACTCTATCTGCCCCATCAGCATCCAGTGCCAGAGGAGTGGAGTGCACAACCACACATAACTGTCTCCTCAGAGAGGGTTGGGCTCTGTAACGCTTATTTACCAAAGCTTATGGTGTGTACAGTTCCACCGTTCCAAGTGAGCTGATTGGAGACGCATCACGTTAAGCGATACGCTGCTATTAAACTGCTCTAAACCGGTACCTATTGGCCGTTGTGCTTTGCCTGCAGTGTTCGCTTTCATTGGCTAAGAGCACAGTCAGATGTAATTCCAGCCTAGAGAGCCCGAGCCTTTTTCTGGGTATTATCAAGCCTATCTGCTGCGCTGCTTCCATTCAGTGCCACAACATGATTAGCGCAATCCACACAACCGTGCTAAGTTTGAGGGACATTTTGTTCTTTCCTCTGTTCCTCTTTCCGTGCATGAATCTATCTATCTATCTATCTATCTATCTATCTATCTATTTATTTATTTATTTCAAATCGTTCTGTTTGTTCAGGTCACGTTAAGCTTTTTTTTTTGCATACGACACCATTTTTGAAAGCCCTTAAGATCTCCTTCGAGTGGAGCTTCTAAGACCAGTTGAAAACAGGACCACGTTATTTATTTAAAACACCCCCCCCCCCCCCCCCCCCCCCCCCCCCCAAATCATTTGCTGGGAGTTTCCAAACTCGATTAGACAAGTATTTGAGAATGGAGAATTAAATCTACCGAAGTATCTACGCTGAAGATACCGTTTATGAAGAGATTCATATGAAGGTAATCGTATTAGGTAGGACACATATTTATCAGTATCCACTTCATCACATTTACTACAACTAAATTTGGGACTGGAGCAATTCGTACAGCAATTACGGTGAACCTTTTTTGGCTCGAGAACTTGCGGGGGGGATTACGAACGAGCGAAAGCCTCCGTTTCTTTTTCAGTTTGCCTGCTTTTTGTATTGCGGCGGATCGTCTATATTTGGTTGCTGGTGTTTCGTTTCACGCTGACATTTTCAGGGTTTTTGTTTTCTTGGCTAAAGCGGTGAGCCTGGAGGAGCATGCTAGTAATCACGCCGTCGTCCGTTTTGGCACGAGTTGGAGCGACAGTGTCTGAAAAATGCTTTTGATCTGCTCCCTTGTGTTTGGGTGGTCTTGAGAAGAAAACAAACGGGTTTATGTAGAACCAGCGTCAGCCGAACGGGAGTTTTAATACAGACGAATTGGTTTCTAGAACAACACAACCTAGGGTATGGAATTGGTTGGGGTTTTTTTTTTTTCTTTTTTTTCCCCCACGAATGGCTACAGCCTTTTTTAGAAACCCTCAGGAGGAGAACCTTGGACGGGGCAAAATGTCAGAGTTTAATAACTAGCACATGATATCCTGAAGGTTAATTGCTGGTGTCTTCTAATCATGGTCAAATACGAGGAGATGGGGTGCAGAGGGAAAGGGCGAAACATTTTCCTTCTCCTTTACAGTGGGGGGATAAGGAGCAACATGCCTTTTTGGTTTTAGAGAAAAGCCAAAAAGCATTCGCTTGTCGCTAGTAAGTTGTCAGTGCTAACAGAGGCCCTGTTTGCACCGGCGCGTTTTCATTTTAAAACGCCACGGTTACGCCTGTCGTCTACGCCACTCCGGCGTAAAGTTTTCCACCCTCGAAAACGGAGATTTTCGGAAACGCCGAAGACCCTGTTTTTAGAAAACTCCGGGCTCGCGTTTCAGAGTAAACAGACCAAAACAAAGGCGTGGCTCCGCCCACATTCGCTCTCGGATCGGGTCTTCTGGATCGTCGCGTATCCTTCTCTGATCCGTTAAACCCCTACGGCGCTCCCTTGGTCGTACACACGTCAACACGGGGACTGAACCGGAAGCTTGGCTGGCTTTGTCGTCATTCTTAGCGGCAGTTCAATTCTGTATTTGATAAAACCGCAGCTGCCTACATGCGCAAGAGGCGAGCTACGATTAGAGCAATCGGCAACACCCCATTTAAGCTCTACATGGAGCGCCGGTTTAGAGTAGCAACCAACTTCCTGTTTACGCTTGTATGCGCATGCCCAGTGTGCATGGATGGTCATGTGACGTGGAGTTTCGGTCATGTAGTGTGGACGAGGATCGTTTTGACTTTAAAACGCCGTTTTAAAATGAAATCGCACTAGTGTAAACGGGGCCAGAAACTCCGTGGCATTGATAGCCTGGACATTACATGGAATTGTCCTTTTTTTTTTTTTTTTTAAATTTATTTTTTTATAAAGACCCAGCACATTTAGATTTTGGTTCTATTATTACTGGCTTGATGGTGGTTTTATAAGAAAGGAAGAGCTGTGTTTTATTAAAAAAAAAAAAAAAGAAAAAAGTTCTGCTCTTATCCAAACCGGTCAATGCGACGTCTTGCGTTATTCTCGTCTCCAGATCTTCAGGTCATCTGCTTGTGTCCCCAAAACAATCATAATGCATATGGTGGGTGTTTTCTGTGAGAAATATGATCTGCCCATGGACTTTCCCAGCCTAGCCTGTTTTTATGGAGTAAAATAATATAAAGTTGTGAAAAAACGTTCTGTTCACCGTACTGTAATCTTAACGCAGGACAATACTTGCCATAATCCACTGAAACATCCTGTTCTTGCCGTAGTATACATATACTACACTACCTAACCATCTGCTGTGAAATTGGATTGAAACGTGTAAAGTGGGGGTGGGGGCTGTTTATCGGAAAACAATCAACAGGAAATAAACGCATCCTAAAGTGCTCTCTTCCTCTCGTACCACGACAGTTTGCCAATGCAGCTGTTTAGTGTTTATTCAGAATGATGCGTCGTGAGATTTGTCGATTTTCATGGTTACGTTTAATGTTGTGGATCGTTGCAGAAACGAGCGAGTTAGTTCCTGTTATCACTTACGTTATAACAGTCATGATCTCCGCTTCTTCTTTTCTTCTTTCTTTCTTTCTTGAAGTTAATAAGACGCAAACTGCGATCCTGAAGGCTTTCAGGGGCACTGGAGGCCTAGCGGTTAAGGGTTACTCTGGGTTACTGATCGGAAGGTCGGGGGTTCATGCCCCAGGACAGCCAAGCTGCCAGTGTTGGGCCCTTGAGCAAGGCCCCTAACAATCTCTGCTCCAGGGGGCGCTGTATCATGACCGACCCTGCGCTCTGACCCCAACTTCCTGACAGGCTGGGGTATGAAAAGAAAACAATTTCACTGTGCTCTACTGTATATGTGACCAATAAAGACTCCTTATCATCATGTGATCATCACGTCACGTATCTGAAGCCTTAAAGCTTCATCTCGGACCGTGACAAAGCACCGACACCGGAGACTCCTTCCAAGAAGTGCGAAATAACCGTCTCCTCGCAGAAAACGTCCCCATATCAACGACCGCGTGCGCTTGTGGAGCGTCCGCCCAACAAGTCCCAGTGTAACTCGTCACTCTAGAAACGACCACGTCTGACCAATCAGAATCAAGTACTGTCGCTGTAGTAGTGAAGTGAAGGAGCGAGGTTTATACAAGCTGAACGGGGGGGTTGCATGTGGCCCAACTGTCAATGTTCAACCCTGCTTGTGGAAATTTGTGGTTTTACTTTGGTACAAGGTTAACAGAACTATGAATAAAAGGCTTGAGGAGTATTTTTGAACACACTGTTTGTTTTGTAGCCTCGTTGCCATTTCCAACGCCTGCTACAGATCTGTCTTTCGGGTCAACGTGTAGGTCAAAGCTAATTGGGCATTTTTGAAATGGTAATATTTGGGGAAAAGGGCAGCTGTTAACGAGAAAGGTTACAGGCCCGTCTTTCGAAAGCAGTGCTGAAAGCAGTGGAGGCGGCCATCTTTTGGTGCTCAACAGGAAGGCATGAGGATACCGGCTCATCTGTACACTTTGTCACAACCTGTTTGTATAGGCAGGGGGGAAAAAGACCCGTGTGGCCATTCTTCTTCATTTACTCGGTCAGCGTGTGCACGAGTGACACACACCGCCGTCAGTCCGGAAATGAAGCGTTATCAATCTCCTTAACTCGGGCGCCTCTGGCTTCTCGCTTCAAGTTGAGGAACTACGGCTTAAATCATCATCACGGTTTCTCTCTTCGTTTTTATTTTTTTTTCTCACCACTTTCCACCTGTGAACATAACCGCATTTGTTTTAATTGTCGCCTTCATTGTTAGTAAAATTAGCAGGTCTGGTCATCGAGTCCGTGTCTCCTTAACAGAAGAAGAACCTACGTTCTGTGTCGGTGACCTGCAACATCAGCACACGATCAGTGTGTGTGATCCGATCCATTATTAAGATCCCCTCACCCCCATCCGTCAAATCGTTCTTCGCTAGCATGTACCGAATGGGCGTACCCAGCTTTAGTTTAATGCTGGTTGCCATGGTTTCACTGGTAGAAATTTATTGAATTTTTTTTCACACACGACAAAAAAAACCGTCGTTGCCTATTTCATGGGATAAATGTGCACGAAGTACTGAAATAGAAAGGAGAAAACAGAACGTCTCTGTTCTGTTTTGGGTAAATCAAACACCCACTGGAGGTGCCGGTAGGAACGGATGTGTGTGACCAAGAGACACGGATAATGTTTCACAGGTCTGTGAACCGTAAACAACGTAAACTACCATCCCTCAGTCCTATCAGTCACCGACTCGCTTTGCTTGTCGTTTGCATGAAGTTAAACTTTGCTCAGTTCCGCCATGTTGCTTATCCGCCGTCCTCCCAGACCCCCAGGATGTGGTCCTGATGGTCAGCCCGTACAGGACTTTTGTGGGGTTTTGTTGTGGAGAGAAATGCTTGATTTGCAGAAAGTCTTCCGCAGTGGCGTGGCGTGGCGTGGCGTGGCGTGGCGTGGCGTGGCGTGGCGTGGCGTGGCGTGGTGTGGCGTGGCGTGGTGTGGTGTTTGTTGGTAAATGAGACCGTTTGTTTTAGCTGTACTCCTGTTCAACGCACGTGACTCGAAGAGGACTTTGGCTGGATGCACGTTGTGATCACGTCACATGACACCTCTTGGCTAGGGTTGAAAGGACCTGTACTTCGGTACCGAGTCGGTACTGAAAAGAAAAAAGGTGACGGAACATATGGAAATCCGGTACCGAGTGCCGCTCAACCCGGTACTGGCGCGCTGTGACGGGGGGACGGTCGGGAACTTTTCATGGGTGCGGCGTGCAACAAGAAGACATCGGAGCAGCAGCAGCTCCGCCGATCGCCACGGCCGCGTCCGAAACCTCGTACTATACGTGAGGCGAAACGCACGCGGTTTCAGGCGCGGCCCCGGAGAGCGGCGGAGCTGCCGCCGCTCCAAATCCACGAAAGGCTGTGGAGAAGAACGGTGCGAAGACCCTCGTCTGGAAATGCTTTGGCTTTGAGGCAGATCACAAAGGGAACATCATCGATAACCAAAAGCAGACTTGCGAACGGTGCACTCGAAGTGCCGTGATGAAAGGAGGAAACGCGCATTGAAGCGCCTCGAAGAGCGACACCTGGAGTCATGTCCGTTTTGGGGTTTATTTCTTCATTTCCAGTGATGGTGGTTAATTTCGCTTTCGTTGTGTAGGATCTCCCGGACGCTCGTTTTCCGCTCTCGGTGCAGTTCTGGTCAGTCTATGTGCGGATAGATCCGCCGTGCCTTCAGGACCGCTGCTGGCTTCAGCAGTATTTCTTCAAGGTGCTCGAGCAGGTGAGGTGCAGATGAAGGTAGCGGCTGTACGAATATGTAGCAGAGTTCAATTCGCCTGTTTAACAAAATCCTCGTCCAACCTGAACGCTGAGAAATGCCTGCGTTTCACCCAGTACGGTCGAGTCATTAACCCTTTAATGCTGCAACTTTTATTGGGTAAAATAAACGGGACGACATGACGGGGTTTACTAACTTTACACATCAGAGGGATTTTAATGACGTGTGTATCCCCCTCTCTCTCTCTCTCTCTCTCTCTCTCTCTCTCTCTCTCTCTATTCCTCTCTCTCTCTCTCTCTCCCTCTCTCCCTCTCTCTCTCTCTCTCTCTCTCTCTCTCCCTCTCTCTCCCTCTCTCTCTCTCTCTCTCTCTCTCTATTCCTCTCTCTCTCTCTCTCTCTCTCTCTCTCTCTCCCTCTCTCTCCCTCTCTCTCTCTCTCTCTCCCTCTCTCCCTCTCTCTCTCTCTCTCTATTCCTCTCTCCCTCTCTCTCTTTCCCTCTCCCTCTCTCTCTCTCTCTCTATCCCCCCCTCTCTCTCTCTATCCCTCTCTCCCCTCTCTCTATCTCTCTCTCTATTCCTCTCTCTCTCTCTCTCCCTCTCTCCCTCTCTCCCTCTCTCTCTCTCTCTCTCTCTCTCTCTCTATTCCTCTCTCCCTCTCTCTCTTTCCCTCTCCCTCTCTCTCTCTCTCTATCCCCCCCTCTCTCTCTCTATCCCTCTCTCCCCTCTCTCTATCTCTCTCTCTATTCCTCTCTCTCCCTCTCTCCCTCTCTCTCTCTCTCTCTCTCTCTCTCTCTATTCCTCTCTCCCTCTCTCTCTTTCCCTCTCCCTCTCTCTCTCTCTCTCTCTATCCCCCCCTCTCTCTCTCTCTATCCCTCTCTCCCCTCTCTCTCTCTCTCTCTCTCTCTCTCTCTCTCTCTCTCTCTCTCCCTCTCTCTCTTTCCCTCTCCCTCTCTCTCTCTCTCTCTATCCCCCCCTCTCTCTCTATCCCTCTCTCCCCTCTCTCTCTCTCTCTCTCTCTCTATCCCTCTCTCTCTCTATCCCTCTCTCTCTCTCTCTCTCTCTGAAATATGTGTTAGAAAATAATGAAAGTGTGGACAGCACTGTTTGTCTTTAATATCAGTCAGTCAGGAAAACATTTCCACTCTTGCCTGGATGACTCTAGCTTTAATCATGAAATACTTGAAGTATACCAAATGGCTTTTTTTTTTTTTTTTTTTTTTTTTTTTTTAAGGGCATTTTATATCGATATTTAACTCTATTAATAAAACAGTGTGTCGTTCAATTAGCACGTGGAAGTTTACTGGTATTGGACCGACTACTGAGATTTTGGTACCGTGACAGCCTCACTCTGCCCAAATCTGCAATCATTTAGAAAAATCGCATCCTCTGAATATCACTCTGGTTCTCGTTCTAATATTGCAGAACGATATTCGAAATGACTCCATATTCTGAAGCTCAACAACAGTGTGTAGACGCCAGAGGTGGAATCTTTTTCAACTTCGAATTCATTTTTAAAAACGGCTAGAAATCGTTCAAGCTTTCCCTGATAGAAATCTAAGCTACGTTTGTGTATGTTGCTGCGATGGATATTCACCTGCTAGTATTTCATTTTTTAAAAATTTTTATATTATATGATATGATATAATTTTTTTTCTGCAGTAGATTAACGCTAGTGTAAGTAAAAAAACCACTTAATTAGTAGAAAGCTCTTATTGGGTTGTTTTCCGGTCTTTAAAACGCAGACGAGATGATAAAAACAGCAGGCTCCCGTACTCTGCGGATCTGAAGTCCGAGCTCCACTGGGCTTTGCTTAGCTAAATGCTTTTAATAAAACTGACCGGCGAGATGTGTTAATTAAAGTCGTACTAATTGTCTTGTTGCTCCAGTCCTTCCGTTAAGGCATGGGGCGTCGAGGCAGTAAATTTCCCCTGGAAGCGGAGCCCATGCAGGTTTAAGGTTCTGACGTAACTCTCCGGGTCCTTCGGCGCCGTTACTCTCTGCCTTCCGCAGCCTGTAAAGGCGGGATGTACGATGGGGGAGTATAATTATTCGTCGTATAACCGTGATGAACGTCTGGAGCC
>NC_030431.2:5892500-5977500 GCF_001660625.3 Ictalurus punctatus | reverse complement strand
CCCAAGCTGTGCACTAAATGTATGATTATAATTGTAAAAAGTTCCCGATGTATCTCCCACTCAGAGTTTTTATTGAATTGTTTTTCAGTAAGATGCATGATATTTATGGAAAAGCTTTCTGTAATATAAACGGTGTGTGTGGACGGTCCCATGTTTGGGCTGATACTGATGTTCGGTGGGAGTGTAAATATGAGATGAAGGTCAAATGAATGGGACTAAAAATGTGTGTGTGTGTGTGTGTGTGTGTGTTTGTGTGTTTCAGATTTACAGCTAGCAGTCTTTTTTCGGGGGTCGAAACGGCCCGGACTATGAGATGTGAAAAGCGAAGGTGGTTTTCTTGTTAATTTAAAATGAACTCGGACGTGTTGCTACTGTTTACAAGCACAGTGCCGGGAAATAAAATCTAGAAATGTATATCCGCAGAAAGCTACTCGAACTGGCGAAATTGTCTTGCGTGGTTTTTCAGTGGTGTTTGTTGGTAAACGAGACCTTTTTAGCTGTCCTCGCGTCCGACGCACGTGACTCGAAGAGGGATCTGTCTGAATGCATGTCGTGGTGACGTCTTTGGCCCGAATCTGCGGTCATTTCGAAATATTGCAAGCTCCTCTGAATATCTGTTGTTTGGTTGGTTTGATTTTTTTTTTTTTTTTTTTTTGCGATGGTGAAATCCCGGAGCGACTGTTGCACTAAGTACACCTCTGTCGTTCCTCTCTTTCAGGTTTTCATCTCAGCGGCACGGTGACGGAACCGGCCACGCCGTCCGAGCCCGAGATGGTGTGCAGCGTGGCCATCAGCTTCGACCGCTGCAAGATCACGTCGGTGACGTGCAGCTGCGGAAACAAAGACATTTTTTACTGCGCGCACGTGGTAGCACTGTCACTGTACCGCGTGCGGCGGCCCGAGCAGGTCAAACTGCACCTGCCCATCTCCGAGACGCTCTTCCAGATGAACCGCGATCAGCTCCAGAAGTTTGTCCAGTACCTCATCACCGTGCACCACACGGAAGTGCTGCCCACCGCCCAGAAACTCGCCGACGAGATCCTCTCGCAGAACTCCGAGATCAACCAAGTACACGGTGAGGGAACGTTCCAGAGCCGCTTCATTTCAATCCGGTGTTTCTATCACTTCGGCTCTGACCCAAGTTCCGGCTGCGAGGGTTTTATTGACGCACTCGTACCCCGTTAGGGAAGGAGTCTCCAGTAACGGTCGAGTAAGTTTCCCGGACGTTTTCTCGGTAACGTGACCGTCTGTTCGTTTAATTCGTCTCCGGACGGAGACAAAAAGAGAAGCTGGTAAGACTCGTTTCTAGCCGGTATGACGAGGCACGGCGCTGCGGCGTAATGAGAATAAAACGCTGCTCCTGCACGTGAGGCTGTAGGAAAGGTCGAGGTGCAGAGTTAACGTCACTACCCTGAATTTGATTCTTTTCTTCTTATAACCGCTCACTATAACGGGTGTGTTTGATTCCTTGTGTATCGTATGGTGCTACTCAATATGGTCGGGGTGTGTGTGTGTATGTGTGTGTGTTTATTCTTGAGTGATAATGTATTACAGGTTACGGAGTTTCCCTGTGAAACACATTCCTCGGTTTTAAAGCTTATTTTCCAGCTGTAGCCGCCTCCCCTTTTTAAATTTTTGTTTGATTTTTTTTTTTTTTTTTTTTTTTTTTTTTTCTGTCTCTGGTGTGTCCCAGGCAGTGGTGATGTAAAGCTCAGAGGGTGAAAGACTCCGGCTCGGCTGTGGCCCGTATTATATTTCACGTTTGTCGGGAAAGGGGAAATCTAAAGCGGATGTTCGAATTACGGGGGGGGGGGGGGGAGCCGGTTAACTGGCACGTTTTGGAAGGGGTAGGGGGGTGCGGGAGCGAGCTTTCATCAGACAGGCCTGTGTGAGGTCACGGTTGGAATGCAGGAAGTTGACTTGATGTGGTGCTTTGTAAATCTTTACAACAAGACTGTAAGCGTTTAAGCCATCAGACACTTTTTATTAAATGTATTTATTTATTTATTTTAAATAAACCCCAAAACATTCCGGTCTGAGTGCCGGGGCGTCGTCGCCACCCCGCGCACACGTGCAGAATCGAGTCTTAAAGTTACTCTTTATGAACCCAAATACACGCCATTCTCGAATCAGGCGTCACTGTCTGGACTGGATCAGGACTGAGTGTATCACTGTGTTCTGATGAAGTGAACGGGTCATATGGAACGCTCTGATTCACCTACCTGTGGTTTCTCTCCATGCAGTAAGCGTTTATATTTCCTCCAACCCCCTCCCCCTACCCTGCAGCCCCCCGCCCCCCCCACTTTTACCTTTAAATCGAACACGTTTTTGCTTTCGTTGGTGTGCGCGTGCTAAGCAGCGCTAACGTTATTGCTTGTGTGTCGTGTCAGGGGCCCCGGACCCCACGGCAGGAGCCAGCGTGGACGATGAGAACTGCTGGCATCTCGACGAGGAGCAGGTTCGGGAACAGGTCAAACTCTTCCTGTCCCAGGGGGGCTACCACGGCTCGGGCAAACAGCTCAACCTCCTCTTCTCCAAGGTAGGACGGCCCCCGGTGTCCCTCGCTTCGTGCCGTTCCAGTATAACGTGTCGCCCAGCTTTTGTAGGCAGAATTTGAAAGTGATTTTTTATTATTTACATTTTTTTGTTGGGTATCAGGGAATTGTGGAATTCCAGGGAATGAGCGAGCAGATGCTGCTGATAAGGAGGCCTCATCTTCAGAGCTCAAAACATGCCCTATTGCACTTTCAGACCTCAAACCTGATTGGGATCAATGTAGTACAAATAAACTTGACGAAATCAGCCTTGTTGTTGGTAGAACACGGCGTTTCTACGTGGATCATCGCCGGGACCGTATCATCATCTCAAGTTTCTGTTAACGGGTGAAGATCCTCCTTTACACCCCTTATACCAAAATCCAATATCTCAGACAGTTTACTGGACTGTGCTGATTTCAACTTCTCTAGGACCCCTTTTTATTATTATTATTATTATTATTATTCATTTCTATTTCTTTTTTTATTCGGTTGATTTCATATGAAAAGGTTTTTAATGAAGTGAGGCCAGGTTTTTAAAAATAAATAAATAAATAAATAAATAAAACTTGTGGAAACTTTTCCCGCCATGAAGATACCCGTGGTGTCCGGCATGGCGTTAAATTCCAAAACAAGCCGTTATAATGTGTTCCGCCATCTTTCTTTCAGCTCCGGATTTTAATTTCTAATTCTTATTTAGAATCCTACGTTCTCCGTTGTAGGCGTTTATTAAACCTTTTAGCCATCATCACCTCGTGTTTTTATTTATTTATTTATTTATGGGTTTTTTTTTATAGTCCATCTTTGGTGTTGGAATCTGTGAGTTTGAGGAAATGCGGTAATACACGACCGCACTCTAATGCGCGCCATACGTCTTGCTGCTTGTTGCAGTGGATTTGGGACATCCCGCTGTCCGTGTGTTTCGGTGTCTCGTGATGGAGCCGGGTTTTGTTTCAGTCTTTTCACGTCTGACCCGCGGGAACACAAACACACCCACCACTTATGAGACTGTGTGGCATAACTGACACAGCTGTAAACACGCCGCTCCTACACACACACACACACACACACACACACACACACACAATTAAGTTTAGCTCTTTTTTGGTTTGAATGTCTTGATGTTCTGGAGGGCTTTAAAGAAGGGATCTCGATTTTGTTAGCTAACGTGTGGTGTGTGTGGTGTGTGTGTGTGTGTGTGTGTGTGTGTGTGCGTGATCTTCTCAGGTGAGGGAGATGCTGAAAATGCGTGACTCAAACGGGGCTCGCATGTTGACGCTGATCACAGAGCAGTTTATGGCCGACCCCCGGCTGGCGCTGTGGAGGCAGCAGGGCACCACCATGACGGACAAGTACCGCCAGCTCTGGGACGAACTCGGTGAGTGTAACTTCAGAGTTTACTTTCATTCACGCACCAATAATTAGTCTAAATCAGTCTAAAGGGTGCGTCTCAGTTGACGCCGTAGCTCCCTAGGTGATGAATCGGACGTGGTGTTGCACGTGTCGGGGCGCTGGTAAGGACCCCGGCTCATTACACAGGGGGACGCTGATGACTCGATTTCCGACGACACGACCACGTCCCCGCGTCGCGTTCACCGACAGCAGACAGGACCAATATGTTTCTGACATTCGTTAGACTCGAGCCGTATATAGAACGCAAGTAATCATTTGAGAGCTACAACAATAACAAGCCACTTACATTTGTAGACGAAGTTGACCGAGTTAGTCCACTTTTTTTTTGCTGGAAGACTTCAGAAACCATGCAGTCATTTCCAGTAAGGGAGTGTATTGAGCATCGATGCTCTCTGGCTTTTGTGGTGCATTGTGGGGAATTTTTCGGGAGCAAACCACTGGAAGGATTTTGCGATTAGAGTGGTGCAGGGACCACGCCGTTTTGTACCGAAACCCGGAAGTCATCATCACACCGGTTCCCTCGACAAAAACCCCACTAGGATTTTCCCATCGGCTTTTGAATTATTCCACAAAATAAGCTCTGTGTTCAACAGACGTTTACAATACGAGCACGCTTTGTCCATCGAGATCATTTTCACAAATGAACACAACTTTATTGAACTTTGAAGCCTAAATACAATCTCCAGAAATAAAAGCTAACCGCACGCTATAAACGAACTACACCACGGTCGCTCGACTTCAGCGTCACCGTCACCGAGCTTCCGACCTCTTTTCCAAACCTGCTTTAAAACACTTTCCGTAATACGGATTTACTCTGTGGATGAATCTTCATCCAGGTCTTTTTGGGAATTGTGCACAACATAACTAAACCAGTCTATCTACAAAGTTTGGCGTGATGACGTTCAGTGTCCCCGACAACGTCTGTAGTCGCATTTAGCAACTTGTTCGCCTTTTTCAATCCACGTAAAAGCTTTTTAAAAAAACTCACGAGTGGGGTTTCACTGGTGTACTTGAAGTCGTAGAAGAAAACGTGAAAATATTTTGCGCTTGTGTTCACCACAGACATTATTTCAGGCTTTTAACCGAAATCACATTTTTAAAAAAAAAAAAAAATCCCGTGACTTCGGGACGATGGAACCGGAAGTGCTAAAACGCTAACTCGCTTCCGGGTTTCATCATTCCAGAACGAAGTCATCCCTGCACCAGTGTATGGAGGCCGTCCCGCTCAGTGCCCTGACTACTGAACTAGGGATCCGATTGAGTGAATGAATCGTGACGACTCGTTTATGTTCGAAATAAATCCCGACTCGCTGTTCCCGGAAAAGGGAAAAATAATCCGTAAATACCCGTAGGGTTCTAAGAATATTTAAGGGTTAGTCGTGTAAAGTTGTATGATCGATGGTTTTGTTTCGAATCGTCCAGAAACTCCGCGTGGTTTTATTTATTTATTTATTTATTTATTTATTTATTTATTTTCCACCCGGTATCAGTGTAGCTTCGTCCCAAAGCCGCGTCCGTCGCCGCCCTACGCGCTTGCTCCTGACGGACACTGCGTATTCGTTTTCCACTCGAGGCCACGCCGGGCCTCTGTGCCTGCAGTATTGCAGCGTGGGCCGAAGATCCCGGAGCGCGACTCCGGACCGGATCGGTCCTTCCGCTTCACTGCGTACGCCGTCCACACGCGAGGGTTAACGACGCCCGCTGCCTGAAGCGGTGCAGGAATGAACGTGGCTCAAATTGGATGGATTTGTAATCACTTAAATTGTGACTGGCTTGCCGCACCGTCACGCCTGCCAATGCTGTAAGCGGCGTCATGTTTGGCCAGCGGGCACGTTTAGAGCCAGTCTCGGTTCCCGGGCACGAGCAGAGAGAAAATCAGGATTCGGCATGGATAGAAAGGCTTCTTTTTAGTCATGATATATTTCTTTTTGTGTGCGATTAAAAGAGCGTCTGTTGTCCTTTCTTTTGTGTTTCTGTGTGCATTAAAGACTTTACGAACAGGCCACATGGAAATTAAGATCTGCCCTTGAAGCCCCCATGCCCAAGCCTTCGTGCTGACATCGTTTTTAATTTATCAGCATTAAAAACGTGTTCAGCAGGTACAGCCTCTGTTCTTTTCTTCTCCGGCAGCCATTTTGTCTCTGGGCAAGTCTTAGAAAGGAGAAGGCCTTGTCTCATTAAAGAGCAGGAAGGAGTAGAAGGCTGCGTCCGATCCACCTTTGTCTCTCCCCTCTCCTGTCTCTTCCCTCTCTCTGATGAATCGCCAGTCCTGTCAGCTCCGTAATTGGAGAGGCCTTCGTTATGAAGGCTGCTCCCCCTCCGCCACCTCCAGCCTCCTGACAGGAGCGATAATGCTAAGACTGTTTCATTAAATCCTGGACACTTAAAGTGACACCAGCGGTCAGGTTGGAGCTACGGGGGAGGTAGGGGTAGGGGTGGGGGTGGGGGGGCTCGGAAAAGAAGTGGTGGTGGTGGAAATAAGGGAGCGATTACGGTGCAGATTTATACGGCAGCGTTTCTCCCTGGTTTCCCCCTTTTTTTTTTTTGTGGCGAGAACAAAAGCTCGTTCGCCTCAGACAGGCCTGCGTGGGTGGGTTTGGTGAAGGATGCTCTGGGGTGTGTGTGTGTGTGTGTGTAGGGGGTAGAGATAAGGGCAGAGAGTCTCGGCAGGTTGATGGAGACGGGTAGCGAAGGCTCAGATTAGCAGCAGCTCAAGGGATGAGGAAGGGAGCGTGTTCACGTGTGAATATATTCAGCGAAGCTCGATATTGTTTTAATTAATCTGCGTCGCTGTGAAACAGAAGCCTTTTCATCTAGATGGGGTCTGAGTTTCAGTAGAGCACGAGGAGAGATATGAGACAGGGAGGAGAGAGAGAACAGGATGAGGAAATTAGGCCACGACTTGTTTCTGCTGACATAATTCCACCAGCAGGCTCTGATCCTTTACATTAACCCGGCCTCGCAGCCGGAAACGCCACCGAGCGAGACCGTACCGCCGTAAAGGCACGGAAGCTGCTCGATTGCGATACCGCACCTTGTTTAATATTCTCCTCGCTACTTTTCCCCAAACACACAGGATTATCTTGATCTCCATCATAATGAATTACCGCCGCCGTGGTGGCCCGCTCTGCCTCGCCTCACCTCGCCTCGCCGCTCCGTATGTAATGCACTACAGTCGGTGTTGCCAGTTTGGGGGATTTTGTCACCGAATTTAGCGACTTTCTCATTGTTGCTGCGACTTTTATTAATGTCTTGTGACAAGGAGCTATTTTGGCTATATTTAAATAAAATTTAAAATAATAATAATGAATTTTTTTTATTTGAGGCGGTTGAAACCTCGCACTGGTTTTCCCCACACACCGTGATCTCACGTTCAGTCATGCCTGGAGTCTGCGCAGTGAACACACAGACAGCAGTACGGCCGCCATGTGACCTTTTATCATCGTTAACATCAAGATGGCGGAGGAAAAAAAGAACAAGCAGCATTTCGGAAATGGCTGGCTGCAAGAACCGACATTTAAAGACCGGCTTCAGCCCGTTATGGGAAATGCATCGAAAGCTTCGTGCAAACTGCAGAGTCGTACTTCACGCTAAGGAGTCGGATCTAAATAAACATTCGCCATCACCATCGCAAGGCCTTTTTCCCGTCAGAGGTAAGAGGCAGGCGCGTACGGACTCGTTCGCATCACCCAGGAATCTCTCAGTCGCGGAACCTGGACGTCCCCGAGCGCTTCACGTCTCTGAACGCGGATCGATCGGCGGCGTCGAACGCCTGATGCGCCGTCTTTTATTCAAAAACGTGATTGGCCGCCACTTTATCGGTGAACTCGTCGCACATGTTGGCGAGGGACCCTTCGGTCTTTTAATAGACCGATCACATGACCTTTCTGTAGCGAGAATTCTGGGCGTCGTGATCCGCTGATGATCCGAACGGAGAACTGACGGTCCTGTTTTAGATAACGCACGCACGCACGCGTTCACTGGATAAAGATCTGCTATACGAGCGGGGGTTTGGAAAAGATACACACATGCAGACATGGATGTGCTTTTTGTTTTGGAGACTTTTGAAGGGGCTTCTAGAGATTTGCAGAGGGAGGAGTTTGGCAACACTCACTACAATCCTCCGAGTGGAAATTTGATTTATTTGTTTGCAGATTTCCAACCCAAGATGTAAATCAGGGGGAATTTAAAAACAATATTTAACAAAAAAAAAAAAATTAAAAAGTATCAATATTTTGCAGTAAGTATTCTGCACAGTTGCTTTAGTATGGTCATATTCCTTCAAAAAAAAAAAAAATGAATAAAAAAATTCCAATGTAGATATCCAACCCATGCTGGAGGCAGTATTTTTTTTATTATTATTAATTTATTTATTTATTTAAAAATAAATATTCTCCCCATTCTAGAAGGTCTGTAATACTTGCACTGCTGCACAAAAAACTCCCCGCTCCCCGCTGAAGGGTTTTTATACCGTATGTATATATATTTTCCCTTGCAAGACTAGATCTTTTTGCTGCTCATCACCCTCCTGTTTTGGAAATGGTTTATTCCAGGGTATGAACTGGGATGGCACGTCCTGATTGCACCTTCTCGCTTCCTTCTGTTGTCCTCGATGCCCAAACAAAAGGCGTGCCAGCTTTCCTCTTCTCTCCCCTCCCCCGTCTTCTCTTCACATCATCTCTTCCATATTTCCTCAGTTCATCCCTCCCTCACACCTTCCATCTCCCTCTCTCTCTCTCTCTCCCTCTCTCTCTCCATTCTCTAACCCCTTTGTCTGCCTTCACTCATCTACCCCATCCCCATCCCCCCCTCCATCACCACCAATCTGTAATTGTTCCTCTGACATCGTATTTCTTCTCCGCCCGTCTCCCGGCGCGCGCCGCCCGCCCGCTGCAGGTATTCTCTGTATGTTATTGTGGCACGCTCGGGGAGTGATTAAACCATCGTACATGATCTGTATTGCATGGGCCTCTCGCCGGGGTCCATCCATCACAGCCTAATGCAGCCGGCCGCGTGACTTACAGCTCACACCCACGCCTGGAACGGCCGGCCTGGGAGACGGAGCGGGTTTTAACCCGGAGAGAGAAAGGCGCGATCGATCCAGCGCTCACTGCGAGCGCGTTCTGTCATTTTTGGTTTGTGCGTGCGGCGGGACGTATAACCTCTAACCGAGCGGCCCACCACGGGAGAGGTTTAGGGGGGTCTGCGTTTTACAGAACAATCCAGAATACTGTGGAGGGAAAAAAAACAAACCATTTTGTCCCCAATGGACAAAAAACAGTACGCTTTCGTCTAATTATACTCGTGAAGAATCGCGTTCGAGAAATGCATGTGGGGTTTCGTTTTAAACATGACATCACAACACATTCAACAATTATGCAAATGAAGTACACTCGTATTCATTTGCTCATCCAAACAAATCAGTAACTGTTTACTTTTGTGTGGTTTCTTTTGAGCTGTATTTTCATGGTTTTTGTTTATACTTATTATTGTGTTTGCTTTTTATTTTTCTGTCGTTTTTTTATTTTAATTTTTCATTTGAATTATTTTGCTTTATTTATTTTTATTTGTCTATTTTAAGAGACCCTCTGTACATGGTGACTTGTTTAAAAATAACCGGATGCTTGCTTCCTCCGATCGTTGTCTTTTTTTTATTCAGTGTCTTGCTCTTGCTGAGATCCGTGTATGAAGGATCTGCTCTAGACTCGTACGGCCGGCGTGTGTAATTGAGCTCTTAAACAGGATCTATCGCAGCGCGTCAGGCCTCGGGACTCTTCAGAGGATCCGCAGAGGAGGCGATTATGCCAGGGCTGCTAATGAGCGCGGCGCAGATTAGCATGTTTAGCAGAGGAGCGAAATGAGAGCGGTGAGCGGCTCGGGACGTTAGCTTTAGCACCGACGCTACGGCCTTCGTGGAGGTGGTTAAAGGTAGCCTTCCTCGTTCCAGCAGTCAGGTGACCCAGTTCTGTGTCTGTGTAAGAGTCCGATGGACTGAACGCAGATTTTCATCTGGACGTGTAACGGGTATCATAAAGTACTGAAGGGACATCGGCCGGTGCGTGTGTGCGTGTGTGCGTGTGTACGTGTGTGTGTGTGTGTGTGTAAAACCCAGTTTTATTGTGCTAAAAGCAACAGTTAAGGACAGTGGAGTTTTTCTGTAGGACCTGGCAACTCGCCCTCATCTCTCCCTCTCTCCCATCCTGTCTCTGTCCTCTCTCCTTCTCTCTACCTTCCCCTCTCTGTCCTCTCTCCTTCTCTGTCCCATCCTGTCTCTGTCCTCTCTCCTTCTCTCTACCTTCCCGTCTCTGTCCTCGCTCCCTCTCTCCCATCCTGTCTCTGTCCTCGCTCCCTCTCTACCTTCCCGTCTCTGTCCTCGCTCCCTCTCTCCCATCCTGTCTCTGTCCTCGCTCCCTCTCTACCTTCCCGTCTCTGTCCTCTCTCCTTCTCTCTACCTTCCCCTCTCTGTCCTCTCTCCTTCTCTCCCATCCCCTCTCTGTCCTCGCTCCCTCTCTCTACCTTCCCGTCTCTACCTTCATGTCTGTCTGTTCTGTCTCTCCCCCATTTCCCATCTCTCCCTCCCTCCTTCCTCCTGCTTTCTCACTGTTCCTCTCTCATGCTTTGTCTCCCCTTTCCCTTGTTCTCGTTTTTGTCCCCTTTTACTTGTTCCTCTGTCATCCATCGCCTCCCTATCTCCGTCTCCCTGTTCTGTGTGCTAACCCTCTCTCATGTTCTCTCTCGTGTGTGTGTGTGTGTGTGTGTGTGTGTGTGTGTGTGTGTATTTATCTCTGTCTCTCTCTCTCTCTCTCTCTCTCTCCAGGTGCATTGTGGATGTGCATCGTGCTGAATCCTCACTGTAAGTCCGAGCAGAAGGCCTCGTGGCTCCGGCAGCTCAAGAAGTGGAACGGTGTGGACGTTTGCCCCTGGGAGGACGGTAACCATGGCAACGAGCTGCCCAATCTGACCAACGCTCTGCCTCAAGGTGCCCACGCCAACCAAGGTGTGTGTGGACATGTTCAGGGTTTTGTGCAGACCAAAATTAGTCTTTAATCAGTCTTTAATCAGCCCAGAAACCTGCCAGTGCCTCCATTTTTATTGGGCTTAGTGGGACTAATTGAACGGCATAACGACGACTCCTCCTCCTCCTCTTCCTCTACACATTTCTGTCTTCACTTTGCAGTTCATAACCCACGGCAGATTTAAACGAAGCGCCTTTAATGAAACTTTGTGTGTTGTGCTTTTGTAAGGGCCAAAAATGTCTGTAAGGAGTCTTTTGTTATAAATATTCATTTCCGCTCTCTAATAATTGTGAGGAATGATATCTCCAAGGCAGTGCTTTGCATTGTTCGGAGTTTTCTCAGCTGTGCCAGGGGCATGAATACGGAGGAACGGTATTACAGGACTATAATTATTATTGTGTTTAAAGCTATTTTGTGCTTACATCGATTTCCCCCCCCACCTTTACTTTCAATCCACAGTCCGCTGTAGAGTAACGTTATGTGATCTCGCCTCAAACGGCTGCTATAGATAACCTTTACAAACGGCAAAGGGAGCGCTAAAAAAAGATCCGCGGTCCGTCTTTTAAAGGGAAAAACGATAACCGGTGTTTATCGAGTGAAAACGTACACCAGTAACTTGGAGTATAATAAATGAGGAAACTCGCAGAATGCTAATGTTGTGTATTACGTTACATTACGTTAGCAGGTTTGCTAGCTAGCGGAGTGGTTGGTGTTGGTTTTGTTTTTCATCTCTGCATATAGTTACACACACACACACACACACACACACACACACACACAGTACAATGGTGGAATGGAATTTTCTGAATGCGTGTCAGTTTGGGGTCGAGCTCTAGTTTGCTCCACCTGTGTTAGTGTGCGGGATTGTTTTGTCTACACCGGCCATAGGGGGAAAATAAACCCCAACACGGTTTTTAAACTTCTCAGACGTTATGACTGCAGACCGCTCCTTGCTCAAGCACTGCGAGTAAAACCCTGCCATGACCTTTCCACTCAGCGCTCTCCCTTCTCCGCTCTTCCTCAGATTCGAGCGCTCGGCCTCACCGGACAGTGTTCACGAGGGCCATCGAGGCCTGCGACCTCCACTGGCAGGACAGCCACCTGCAGCACATCATCAGCGATGACCTCTACACCAACTACTGCTACCACGACAGCACTGAGAACTCCCTGTTCGACTCGCGCGGCTGGCCTCTGTGGCACGGTAAGCGGCTCGAGCCGGGGATAAAAGACATCCGGGCTGACTCGCTAATTTTGTTTTGTGTGACATCAACGGGGGAAAAATGCGAAAATTCTTAACTACTTGCAGGCTGACCGCAATCTCTGCGCGTGATGACCACACCACCCTTTACCGCTCGCTGCATACAGCTTTACTGACCTTCTGAAGAACTTAAACCAGGCTTTAGTCAGAGAGAGAACGGGGAATGGTTCAGAGCAGGAAGGAGTCGTTTTATCAGTAAAACTAGCTAAAGAGGCTTTCACCCTGGCAGTTTAGTCGGAAACGGAGCACTGTATGGCGTCCATGGAAAAACCGGGAGCAGGAAGCGCACCGCGGTACCGCACCCGAGACTACTTGTAGTTCGGTTGCACCGGAACTGTGGCGCGATTCCCGTGAATGTGAACACACATCGTTCTCGGTACCCGATGACGGCGACGTTCGTTGCGTGTACCATGCGTGGCAGGGGAACGCCGTGGGACGCACAAAAATACGTTTTTGTCCTTTTCTGTCCTTCTCCTGGACATCTGATGAATGAGAAGAGGGGGGAAAAAAAAAAGAAATATGGTGACTCATGTCAATCACACACACGTTCACACAATTCGGAAATAGCGATCAGCCATCCAGATTTTGTAGTTATTTATTTATTTTATTATTATTTTTTTTAGAGATGCACCGATGTAGTAATGTCAGCCGGTAATCGCTATCGGCCGATAGTTTAAAAACATCCGCTAATCAGAATTAAATGAAGATGAGCTGACAAAAACGTGTGTATATGTATATATATATATGTGTGTATATGTATATATATATGTGTATATATATATATATATATATATATATATATATATATATATATATATATATATATATATATATATATATATATATATATATATATATTGCACAGAAAAATGTATCTGCAGAGTAGTATATTTCATATCCAGTTCATGTTAATATATAAAAGTTGATATTATATTTCAGCAGTTTGATGTTAATGGAGTAGAAATGCTTGTGTTTGTGGAGAGTGAGTGAATTGTAAAAAAAAAAAAAAAACCGCCTGTTAATCTCCGTCAATGTTAATATGAATTAATAACATTCAATAAGTTAATAATCTTACTTTAATCTTCAGAATGTAGTTCATGTGTTCATGTTACTTAGAGTAAAGTGTTTTCAGTTCATGAGACCAGTCACTGTCAAACAACTTGCTGAAATGGAGAGAATAACGTTTGTATTTGTATTTCCTTCAGAATCGTGGAATTAATTATTATTCATTTAAAAGGAGGTATAAAAGGCAGAACTATCGCGTCGGCCGATATCGCTCTGAGTAATCGGTTATGGGTAACGGCTGAGAAATTTAGTATGGGTGAATCTCGTTTGTTTGTTTGGACTGGGGGAGGAAACGTGCTCACCATAAATAATTTTTATAGTCGCTGAACATCCTCAGAAGACGTTGGTTCCTGTTACGCCTGCTGTTTTTTGGAAAGGAACCAGATTATACACGACGTTGGTTGTTTTTCCCCTAATAGTCTGTAACATTTTGTTTGTCTTCATGTCCCACAGAACACGTGCCTACGGCCTGCGCCCGGGTAGACGCCCTGAGGTCACACGGTTATCCGCGAGAGGCCCTGCGGCTGGCCATCGCCATCGTCAACACCCTGCGCAGACAGCAACAGAAGCAGCTGGAGTTTTTTAGGAAGCACAAAAACGGTGAGCCGCTTCACATCCCGCTCTTCCTCAACCGGCACTGACCACGGGTCCCGAGAAAACGCAACACGCAGGAAAGCTTTCCCCCAACAAACGAAGGAATCAAGATGAACGAATGAATGGGGGTGATGGCGACGTTGCCGGGTAGCGTGATGCAAATGAAGTCATGCGTCGTTAGCCGAATTTGCATTTTGAGCGTACTGTTCTCTTAATGCCGGTTTTTGTAGTTGGATATTCGGATCATGTATGCTCTGTGCTAAGACGCAGCATCCATCAAGCAAGCAACCGTCCTGTATCACATTCTGACACTGGGGACAGATTGAAACCAGCGTTGTGGGCACATGTGCTGAAAAATGTCTCTCGATCTTACAGTAATCAATCATTCCTATGGATGTCGAGGGTGTTCTTTTTTTTGTTGTTTTTGTTTTTTTTAAACAATAATAATTTTTGGTGCAGTTTTTCCCTTTAAGCTGCAACGTCCACTTATGCCCACTGTTGCTGGGGTCAATTGCATTTAAATGCAAATGACTACCTGTTGTGGGACTAGCGCACGAGCACTATTCACATTCAAATGAGGAGGCTCGGTGGCCAGAATGTAAAGTGCCATTGCAGTGATTTGCACAGGAGCTGCAGGAACGGAGGCGTCCGCAGCTCTCAGGTGTCCGCCATTGTCCTTTCGCAACAAAGGAGAAGTCACGCTGAAAAAGTCTTGAGTTTTGTCTGGGTGAAGGCCACGCATGCCAGACATGCGGAAATCCTTCTCTCATTTTCCGTAGCGCGACGAGCCGAGGTTACGACAAGCTTATGAAACGTGATCGGAAAGTATTTGAACTATGTAAGCCTGCAAAAAAAAAAAAAAAAAAAAGAGAGACTGCTTTTGATGTAGGCTTCACGGGTGTGTGGGTCCATGCAGACTCAACAGGGCGTGCTGTTCTAGGAAAATAACCAACGACCAGACGGTGAGACGTTCCCACCCTGAAGTTTTCCATACCTGGGTACAGAATGGAGCTGTGAACTTTTTATATCCATTTGTAGTTACATACCCGTACAATTTCCTGTGAATGAGCTGTTACTCTACAACACCGGCTTAACGTGCGAGTCTTAATTTATATATATATATAAAAAATAAAAATAAAAAGGTTCCGTAAAGCGCAGTACAGTAACGCTTCTCAATCCCCCCGTCTCTAGAAACGCTCTATAAAGGGATGACGTCCATCACGAATCTGGAGGGCTGGGTGGGCCACCCGTTGGACCCCATCGGCACGCTGTTCAGCACGTTGATGGAGTCGGCCCGCGGCGTCGAGGAGAGCTCAGCGGACTTCTCGGGTACACACACACACACACACACACACACACAAACAGCTGATGCAGCACCTCACCACAGCACCTGAAGTTCCACACACTGTTGCCAGGCCATGTGGAGGGAACTTTTTTCCAGCAGAACGGATTCAACCATTCAGACTAATGTAGAGGCAGAGCAATGAATAGCAGTAATAAGCACACCAAAAAGATCTAATGATGCTTTCATGTATGATCTAACCTGAGCTGATGAGTCAATGGAGTCTCAGTGTAGGGTATTTATTTTATTATTATTATTATTATTATTATTCTCTCATGTTTGATTAACTTCCCTGCTTTTTTAAAAAAGTATTATTGCTTACTTTTACTGGATTCCTAGTTCGAGTATTGCACCTCTACAGTGACACACGCTCCTCCAATTAACCCTGATGCGTTGTGGTTCGGTGCACAATCGCACGCCGCTGTGTAACCGAGCCAAACCGAGAAGAGGCTTTTTTTTTTTTTAATCCAGGCACACAAGAGTCAGTGACTGCATTCTTTCCCCCTGCATTTTTAATGCGTTTTAATTTTAATGTTTTTTTGTTCCCCATCTCTTATTCATGAGCTTTGATTGGCGAGATGGCTGTATCACGATCACCGGCACCGTAATTACGCCTTATTGTCGCCTTCGGGGCCCTCCGAGTTCTAGGTTGGCACCGTCCGATGGGT
Organism: Ictalurus punctatus; assembly: GCF_001660625.3. Lineage (NCBI taxonomy): Eukaryota > Metazoa > Chordata > Actinopteri > Siluriformes > Ictaluridae > Ictalurus > Ictalurus punctatus. The sequence continues at coordinate 5,961,610 of NC_030431.2, read as the reverse complement.
ATGAATGTTCCCTTCATGTCCTCGCTAGGCACACGCTCTCAAGCAGCCGCCATGTTTTACTGGCGCGAGCCTCTGAAGGACCCGTAAATCATGGTTTTAGTGGGAAACTCGTCTACTAACGCTGTCTTTTCACCTGCTCTTGGGCTAGAACAAGAAAGGTTCTAGTACTGAGCTCCAGTATCACCTCCACACACTCGCTGGCTAGCAGTCCTGACCAAGGCATTAGCAGCGTAATGTTCTGTCCTCTGCGCGCCGCTTTGAAGTTGAGTCTCGGTTTATTAGCCGTATGGGGAAAGGGGAGTGAGGAGGAGGGAGGTAAGCAGAGGTGTGTGTGTGTGTGTGTGTGTGCGTGCGTGCGGGATGCCTTGGTGCCTGGTTGTGCCCCCTCCTCTTCGTGATTAGCACGTTAAACCCTCCTGGGATCAGGCACCCCGAATCCAAAGAGGCATCATTAAAACATTACGATCCTGCTCACAATTATCCTCAAATGAGCTAGCATCAGTGGGAATGAATAATCTCGAGTCTGAGAGCACTTCTTATAATAAATATAATGGTTAGATGAAGCTGATGGCGGTGGGGGAGACATTGTTCTGGGACTCAGGTTTGATATTTTGGTGAATTTCTGGGCGTTTAAGTAGGATTTGCTCACTTATGCCGCGAAGCCTATCACAGCAGAGGACTCTCGGGTGATCCAGGCCTAATTTCAGTGCCAGCCTGAAGCTCTCTTCTCATTCGCCAGAGTCTCTACGGAGCCCAGCCCTTTCACAGCCAATTAAAAGGGTGGATTTAAATCTGCCGAGGCGTTCCGAGAGAACGTACTGGAGTTGGCAGCCGTGTAGCCAGAGAGCAGTGGAGGATGAAGGCTTTAGCATCTTCCCCGAAATCTAAATCTAGTTCTGGTCCTCCGCGTTTTCTCCCACAAGCCCGGTTTAAAACACCCTCCCTGCATTTAGGTTTTTTTTTTTTTGTCTGGCTCTGTTTGGTATTTCATAATCTGCACAATAGCAGTCTGCCCTGTGCTGTTTTTTGTTTTTGCAAGTCCAGCAAAACTCTTTCCTTCGCTCTGAGGGGTAATTGAGCGTGGCTCGCCCAGTGTCCTGGCAAAGACAGCTGCTTCATTAGAGAAAGCTCGGTCCTCTCCGGTGCCTCATTATAATGCACCAAGGCCAGGCACAGGCTCCTGCGAGGCAGCTCTCAATGCGGAGGTGAACTGGTGTCAAAATACCCGGCCGCTTTAAAGAATGCCCGGCGAAGGACCGTTTTAATTGCTGAAGTTTACACTAAGAGAGTCGGCTTTAAACAATAGAATTCTTAAAGTCTAGCAAAAATGAACCATTCAGTGGACTCAAAATGCATAGAAATGTCGTCTTTATGTACGGTTAACCCTGAAACGTCACTTATGAATAACGTCATGCTGTACTGACACGATTCAGTTTCCTGCTCAACTGCTGTTTTGTTTTTAAACCAGACATTAAAAGCTCCCTAAATTTCATCTTGAACCCTCCTGTAAATATAGGTTCGCCATAAAAAGCCCGTCAGCAGACGTTACACGGTACAGTCAGTATGGAAAGCATACACTATATGTAGTGCCTTTATTTATTTATTTATTTATTTATTTATTTATTTATTTATTTATTTATTTATTTATTTATTTCCTCCCCCCACAACCTTACTTTCAAGGAATCTCCAAATTATAGCATTGCTAAAAGCCCTGTCGTCTTCACCAGCAGGCACGACGAGCTCCAGCAAGCACGGTGATGTGCATATGTTCCCCACGACACGCCGTTTCCTGGAGGAGGGCGAGTCCTACCTGGCGCTGGCCGTGGAGACCGCTCTCATGGGCCTCGGGCAGCAAAGGATCATGCCCGAAGGTCTGTACGCCCAGGAGAAAGTGTGCCGCAACGAGGAGCACCTCATCGCCAAGCTGCAGGAGGTGGAGCTGGACGACATGCTGGTCAAGATCTTCCGCAAGCAAGCCGTCCTCCTGCTAGAGAGTGAGTGCTGAGTTTTACTGGGCAGAGGTGTTGTTGTGTTGTTTTATTTATTGACCCGTCGAGTATGTGCCACCCCGCAAGAGAAGGATACTGATGTGGCTGTGGAAGCTGGAGGGGAGGAATGAACATGATCTAATTTAGTCAATTTAGTTTTATTAGCATAGCGAGCATTTTTGGCTGCATTCTGATATCAAGGCATGATTTGCAAAGCGCTTTGTTTTGCAAAAACAAAATGGAATCCTGCAGGGCCTCGGGGGCCTTTTCAGCAAAAGCTCCCCAGCCTCCTACATCATGCAAATACCTTTTGAGTTTCCGGGCAAGGTTAAACCCTATCGCCAATTAATTCCAGGAACGTGGCACGAACACACTGGCAGTTTTTAGTGTTTATTTTTATATATATATATTTATTATTATATACACACAGTTTTCTGTTCATCTGGAAGCCGGTGAATTTGAAATGGTGCACTCGAGTCAGGGCCGTTTCCTGCACAGTGGCGAGTGTGGAAAGAATGCAAAATGGCCACTGCAGGCAGCCTTGCTCCGAGCGCCACTGCCTCCTCATGAAAGAGGGAAGGAAGCTGGCCACGCTGCGTCCCTTTCTCCTTCCTCGCCTCCCTCTTTCTCTCCCTCCCTCCTACCGGCCCATGCCAGCAGCCGTCACATGGGCAGTGCAAACAGGAAAAGCATGCATGAATGGCAAGACCCTATTACCAGAGTCTCGCTCTAATACACTCAGCATTCTCAGCTGTGTCCGTGTGTCTCTGGTCTCTCTCACACTGTTTTTGTGTTTGTATTTTTACTTGACTGTTTGCGTGTGTGTGTCTGCCTCAGCTAGGATATGTGATTGCTATTGTGTTTGTAGATCAGTTACCATGGCCCGTTGTGCATGAACGTATGCGCGCGCGTGTGTGTGTGTGTGTGTGTGTGTGTGTGATGTGGTCGAGGGCCTCCTCAGTTGGGAAAAAAAATCTAAATAATCTAATGATAGGGGGGAAGCAAAGCCCTCGCATATGGCTTCTGGCATGGCAGTTTATCTTGTAGGCCAGTGTGAAAAAAGAAAGAAAGGGGGGAAAAAAAAGACCTTCACCTACTTGAAAGTGGGCTCGCACTTTCATCTGGTTTGGCGAAGAGAAGAGAAGAGAGGCCCTGAACAAATGAGCGCTAAGCAGATTAGCACTGAAGCTGTGTTAACTCCAGAAATGGTACGCATTTAGGCCCAGGATTTAGCTCCGACTGGAACACATTTGCTGCAGGAGTGAAATTGTTTGTTTTTTTTTGTTTGTTTTTTTTTCCTGCTTGTCTGTCTGAATATGATGAGAGTAAAGCTGTGACACTGGTATGTACTTTTGGTTAAGGGGTTGGAGGTTACGAGGTAGCTTGACCCATTCCCGTCCACTCTCGAAGGAATTCTGACCAATCCTGCGCATTCTCTTGACCCGTCCTGCTTGTTCCTGCAGTTATTGTTGTTTGCAGTCCTACTCATTTCTGTCGGTAAAAATAAGAACGAAGCTGTAATGTAAATCGCAGTGACCTTGAAGCGGTTACTGAAGATTAACGAATGAAAGCAGTAAATACACCGCATACGCTCTTACGTGCATGAACGTGTCATTTCATTGTCCTTTTGGGATTCATATCTGACCTCCCACAAGCATGAGAGGAAAGACTCTGAGTAAGAAGATTCGATGGAGGTACGCCTCCAGTGTGGGTCTGTTTATAGAAGAGTCTGTCCTCAAATCAGTGTAATATTTTGTCAAGCCTAAATTTGTACCTATATTATGTGGGAAGTGTGAGGACCGGATGTAGGGAAAAACTGGGAAAATGTGGCAACGTACCATGCCAGAATCAGCAAATCCGAACAATGTAAAAGTGCTTTTTATAAAAACAAAAAAAACCTGTGTTCAGCTTTTCCAAAAGTGAACGGCATAAATCATTTTCTTTGGTTACTAAGGTTAAGAATGTGGGAAAAAATGTCTTTATTGTTTAACCTTTTGATCTTTTGTTTGGAAAATTCACAAATACTTTGCTCTCATGAATATCAAACAATTGCAAACACAACACAGGCACTCTGAGTCTTCTCCTATAATGCCTGATGAGGTTGGAGAATACATGGCAAGGGATCTGAGAGCGTTCCTCCATACAGAATCTCTCCAGATCCTTCACATTTCAAGGTCCACGCTGGTGGACTCTCCTCAGTTCACCCCACAGGTTTTCTACGGGTTGACTGTGTGGCCAGTAAACCTTTTCTGTGTTGATTTTGATGTATGTTTTGGATCTTTGTCCTGCTGGAAGATCCAACCACGGCCCATTTGAAGCTTTGTCAGAGGAAGTCAGGTTTTAATTTAATATCTGTTGATATTTGATAGAGTCCATGATGCCATGTATCCTAACAACATGTCCAGGTCCTCTGGCAGAAAAAAAACAGCCCCAAAACATTAAAGATCCACCTCCATATTTATCCGTGCTCATGAGGTCCTTTTCCATATGGCCACCTCTCTGTGTGCACCAAAACCACCTCTGTGTTTATTGCCAAAAAGCTCTATTTTGGTTTCATCTGACCATAGAACCCGATCCCATTTGAAGCTCCAGTAGTGTCTGGCACACTGAAGATGCTTGAGTTTGTTTTTGGATATGAGAGGTTTTTTTTTTTTTGTTCTTTTCTTGAAACCCTTCCAAACAGCTTGTGGTGATGGAGGTGACTTCAGATTGTAGTTTTGGAGACTCTCTGACCCCAAGACACAACTAACTTCTGCAGTTCTCCAGCTGTGATCCTTGGAGATTTTTTGGCCACTCGAACCGTCCTCTTCACAGTGCGTTGAGACAATATAGACACACGTCCAATTCCAGATTGATTCATAACATTTCCAGATTTTGGAAATGGGCATTTTCAATGCTTGTGCTATTTTCTTATAGCCACGTCCCATTTTGTGAAGCTCAACAACCTTTTGCTGCACATCACAGCTATATTCCTTGGTCTTATCCTATTGTTGTGAATGACTAAGGGAATTTGGCTTATGTGTTGGTTCATATTTCCCTATGAAACAGGAAGTCATGGATGAACAATTTCCTAGTCTTCTACAATACGGCTTCTGTTCTGTTCTTTTATATTCCTTCGTGCTGCTATGTTGACCTAAATTTCCCCTACGGTGGATTAATAAAGTTATATTTTATCTTATCTTAGTCACCCAGGTGTACTAAAAAAAAAAAATTAAAATATAAATTGTAATATATTTTCACGTATGAATTCATAGGGGTGCCAATAATTGTTGCACACCAATATTTAACAAACTTTTTCTTAATTCATTATTTAATTATTTCACAAACCTGTGTTGCGTTTGCAATTGTTTGATATCCGTGAGAGCGGAGTATCTTTAACAAAAGATCAAAATGTTCAAAAAACAATAGACAATTTTTCACAGCCGCCTTTGCTCATTTACCAAGGGTGCCAATATTAGGGGGGGGGGGGGTACTAAATGAAACAAAAAAAAGATCTTTAAACAAAATAATAATTTGCACCAATCACATTCCGTGTGTCCTGAAAAGTCTCAAAAAGAAATTGTGTATGCACATGCAGTGAAGCTGTTCAGATGACAGCTGCTACACTAAAGTACTCATACAAATTAGACATTGTATGTTTGGATGTGAGTGTGTGTATATATCCTCAAGAGTGTGTGTGTGTGTGTGTGTGTGTGTGTGTGAATTTCTCCCTACAGGTGGGCCCTACAGTGGTTTGGGGGAAATCATCTGCAGAGAGAGTGTTCCAATGCACACATTTGCCAAGTATCTGTTCACCTCCCTCCTACCTCACGATGCCGAACTGGCATACAAAATTGCACTGAGAGCAATGCGGTAAGTGTACACACACACACACACACACACACACACACACACACACACACAACCTTCCTTCCTCTGAAACATGTTACGTCTGCAGCACCTAGAGAAAACAGCATGGCTTCCCATCCCAACCCCCTCTCTCTGTCTGTCACAGAAAGGGGGGGTGTTAAGATTATCTGGCACACTGTTTAATCAGAATGGCGCCACTTGCTTGAAGACGTGCTAAATAATTCACTGCTGCTGAAAATGAGTTTCAGAAAAAAAGCAGGAACAATAAGAAGTACAATCTAATTTGGGACAGGAAAGTGGTCTTCTCATTTCCCCTCCTGTGGAAAAATGTGTGTGTAATACATGCGTGTGTGTGTGTGTGTGTGAGCACTGGATTTGAGGGGTGTTTTTATTTTTCTAATGAGGCATACACAAAGGTGTACATTAAATACTAAACATAAGCGGAGCGCTTTAAAGAACGCACCTGATTTCAGACAGGTCTCCAAGCAAAAGTGCAGCCTGGTGATTATGAAGCGAAACATGAAATGCCCTAATAATTGGCTAAATATATCAAGCTGTCTGTATTACTAAAGCATTAGAGCATACCTCATGACCGAATCACGAGCAAGTTTCTTATCGTTTTGGACCTCACAAACAAACTGTAAAATACATTTCATAGACCACCTCGAGTCCAGATTTATTTGATAAACTATTCAAATATTAGACTTTTGTACAGTGATTTTCTGGCTATTCTTTAAAAAATCTCAAATATATTATCAATCCAAATTGATATTATTTTTAGGCTACTTGCTTTGAGTTACTGGGGTTTTGGATTAAACCCATTCCCTTAATAACTATAATATGTCAATCATGGATATAAAACATTTCACAGTGGTGGATTATATTTCCACCACTGTAACTTTTTTTTTTTTTCTTTTCTTTTTAATCACAGACCCCCTGGCCACGGCTCCAGAGCACATGCGTTCAAATGCTAGAACATTTCAAAGGCCAGAACAGCATGAGTAGCTTAGTGCATGGTTTTTAATGAAATGGCTCCCTATAATGATTGATTTTCTGTACGTGGAAGCCAAAATGATCTACAAAAGTTATTTCTCTCTAATTTCACTTCACTTCACTCATCTATCTTGTGTTTAGACTCGACTGGAGTCTAGATGTTCGCAATTATGTTCGAATCCTTTTTTTTTTTTTTTTTAAACATTACAATTCTATCCAAAGATTAAAAGCCTATTACTTTTGTTAATATAAAGCCAGTCTGTAACGACGCCCTCATACGTAACCACTCTGTACCCACCCTCAAATGATGCGTCAAACGATCCACCAGGATCAGATGATCCAATACGAGTGCCTTCGGAAACGAGTCACCTCGGCCTGCTGTGGTGGCCTATATTAAGCATCACTGGTTTGTGGTGCAGGGGGTCCAAACGCCTAGGAATAAAGGTAACCAAAACCAGGACAGTGTTTTTATAAGCCAAACCTTCAGTTTTAGTCTTTTTTTTTTTTTTTTATAAATAATTGTGGATTCTACGCGTTCGATCGGTCGATTTCTGTTCAAAACTTACAACCAGAGCAACGTTGTACCGAGATTAGATTATATTTACTGCGGCTTTGCAGCTGAATTGAATCAAAGTGAGATCCACCTAAATTTAGGTGCAGCAGCAGCCCGAGGCTCAGTATTGACTCGCGCTATAAAAAGAACTTGCCGTCCAAATAACATCTTTCTTGATCTCCGTATCCCATGTTTCCCTTTGCAAAAAGGGGTATGAAATCAACACCATACTTTTTAATCTATGGTTTTACATGTATGTGCCTCTCCAGGTGCCGTGCAGTTCATCTTGCTCTGATACTACATCATTATTTATAGCGCAGTACATGGACTACATTATATTTCCATACAGTAACCCATCAGGCTGTTGTGCCAGTGTATTTAAAGCTTCACCCTTCTGAGATTCAGAAGTAGGTTCTGTATATGGAGCGGCCCAGCATGCCTGAACGTTTGCAACGGCCAATGTACCGACAGGATCTGGGGCCACACCAGCACAATGTAAACATTTAGGTTTTGTTTCTGTCAAGTCTTTTGCAAGTCATCTGAAAAAACATACTCATTTAGAACTTGAAAGTGAGCCACGTAGTCTCTTAAGCCATATCCGTAAAGCAGGGGAGCATATCCAATTGGCTGTGGGTCAAGAGCAAATTACTGTTGCCCTCATAGCGATGTTTGATAAAGGATTGAGCATCCGAATGAACGGCCTCCCTGCAGTGGTTCCTTAAAGAGCCTGGACCTTTGTGCGGGGGCCGTGCCCGGGGCCGTCTCCAGGCTAAGGGCTTCTTTTTTTTTTCTCTCTGTCTTTTTTCTTTTCTCAGAGCTTTAACTCTGCAGTAATAACTGTGGAAAAGGACAGCGTGGTCTTTTAGAGCTGAGGGGCCCGCACTGCTCTTGTGGAGCAGGTGAAAAGTTCAGCATTTTCCTTGAGACGGTGACTAGAGCCAAGTGTTGAGCCATGACCATGAGAAGCATTTTCTCTTGCAAGCTTGCTTACAGGAATTTTTTTTTAGGGATACATAAAAAGACAATGTTTTTGAATACGATACAAACGAGATGCTATAATTTACTGCATGTTTTTTTTAAATACAATTTAGTATGAGAGATGCACAAAAACAGAAGAAATCAGGATGGGGCACATACTTTTTCACAGCACTATATCATACTAGTTTCATAAAACAAAGGCAACCCGAGTAAACACAAAATACAGTTTTTCAAATGATAATGTTATTTATTAAAGCAAAAAAGTTATCTAATACCAACTGGGTCTGTGTGAAAATGTTTGTGCCCCCTAATTAATAATTCCCCAAATCTATGAAACTACATTCATAACAGGGTTCAGCTGGACTGGACACAACCAGGCCTGATTACTGCAAACCCTGTTCAATCAAATCAACACTTAAATACAACTTTTTCAACGGCATGAAGCTGGTTAAAAGGTCTTACCCAGTAACACACTGTGCCAAAGTTGTTAGGTGATTGAAATACATCAGTCTGGGAAGGGTTACAAAGCTATTTCAAAGGTTCTGGGACTCCAAAGAACCACAGTGAGAACCGTAATCTCCAAACGGAAAAACTCGGCACAGTAGTGAACCTTCCCAGAAGTGGCCGACCTTCCAAAATTCCTCCAAGAGCACAGCAACTACTCATCCAGGAAGTCTCAAAAGAGCCAAGGACAACATCAAAGGACCTACAGGCCTCTCTTGCATCAATAAAGTTCAATGTTCATGACGCCACTATCAGAAAGACACTGGGCAAAAATGGCCTCCATGGAAGAGTGGTTGCAGTTATTGCTGCTAAATTTGCCACAACCAGATTTTAAGTATAAGTTGGCAATTAGTTTTTCACATTAGTGATAGGTGTTGAATAACTTTTTTTTGCTTCAGTAAAATAAAGAAAGATTGTATTAGGTGTTTACTCATGTTGCCATTGTTTCTGTTATTTAGTTTGAAGATCTAAAACTATTTATTATGAGATGTACACACATTGAAGTACCTTGAAACACGCAGCATTACTCAGCATGTTGATGTTATATCCATGGAAACAGGAAGTCAGGGCGGGACATATTTGGTGGCCCCTCCCCCTTTTCAAACGGCCAAAAGCTTTTAGTCTACCTCACAGCCTAGGCTAAGCCTTACATGACATTATAGTACCATGGAAAACATGACCTTATAGTACCATGGAAAACCGCCGGTCATTACGCCGTGAGCTGGCACAAGTACTTCCTTCTTAACCAACTTACAATTTGGAAACGGAATCAAACGCATGCCTTCAAACAGCCAGAGACACATTTACAACCCATGCTTGCTGATACGATTTCTCTCGTTCAACAACGGCAACTTCGGCAGGGTGACTTTTATAATGTTGGGGGCGGGACACTTCAGATTATTGAGAGCATTTGATTGGACAGTAATTCTGGTGAGAAGCTGAAGTGCAGAATGATGTCATCAAAATTATTGATCCGTTAGTGGTGGTAGAGAGAGAGAGTAAATTTTGAATGTTGTCGTTGTTTTGGAGCACACTAGCTTAAAGATGATGGCTAACATTCACACTAAAAGCTACAAACTTCCATTTTGATTCCATGGGGACTTTAATATAACCATGTTCTTATTGTAGGCGAACACACACACGCGTACCTGCTTATTCAGGTTACATTAATACGTTCATGTGGGTTTGGCTGTATTTCACTTGAATAGTTATCAGGAGTGATGCCAAGTTCTCCACTGCTCTCTGTAGCAAGTACAACCCCGATTCCAAAAAATTTGGGACACTGTGTAAAATGTCAATAAAACCAGAATGCAAAGATCCTAAACCCATATGTTATTCACAATAGAACGTAGAGAACATATCAAATGTTTAAACTGAGGAAATGTACCATTTTAAGGAAGAAAAAAAAAAATAGTCATTTGGTATTTGAAAGAAATTTGAATTTTTCTTTTTAGTAACACTTACTGTTCCAGACTTGAGTTGAGTTCCCATCAAATTCAAAACTACCTTATTTTTTCGTTGAAATGGAACATTTCCTCAGTTTAAAGATGTGATATGTTTTCTATGTTCTATTGTGAATAACATATGGGTTTATGAGATTTGCAAATCATTGCGTTCTGTTTTTTTTTTTTTTTAATTTATTTATTTACATTTTACACAGTGCCCCAAACCCATGAAGCCATTCAGCAGAGCCAAGTATGAGACTAAAGGAATTTGGTGTGTGCATTCATGGATTTTTATCCATGGTCTGAACCGTTCACTTGGCAAAATATTTAAATGATATTTAAAACACTTGACGCTGATGAATGAAAACCATCACACTTCCCATAGAGTCCAGTCTAGTGCTATGAACCTGTTGCCCTTGTTCACTCGGATACCGTTATTGTTTTCGGTGCCTGGTGTGAGGAGCTAACTTACTATATGCTTATAAAATAAGCACCATCTTCATTGCTGACCTTTTTTTTTTTTTCCTTCTTTTCTCCTTCAGGTTACCAGTGATGGAAGCCGTTGCTCCTTCCGGAGACATGTCCCGGCCTCACAACATAGTGTCCGTCGTGCCCAACCGCTACGCACGATGGTTCACCATCAGCCACATCGAGTCCCAACAGTGTGAACTGGCCTCTACCATGCTCACTGCAGCCAAAGGTTAGACTCCGCCCATCCTGCATTAACACTGACTAGTACAGCCGCCAATCAAAAATCCAGGTTGACCATATTCTTGCTTTAAACAGAATTCCAGAAATTGTGCTGCATGGTTCACATTCACAAGTAAACTCTCAAAGCCATAAACCGGAAAGCAGGGGACTCTCCATTTGTATCAGGTCAACAGACCTCCAAATCCTCCATGCCCGCATACACGAACCGTGACGCTAGTGCTGACTCACTGTGATTATGCAGAAATATGTGTGCGTGTGCTGAACTGTCTGAGTGACAGGAGGTGGCTTTGTGGGCAAAGGACAGGAAAGAAAAGGGGCTTTCCATAGTCACCAGTCACTGCTTACATTCAGGCTAAAACGACAAGTCATTTGAAATTTAAATCGTAGAGTGGAATTCAAATTTGTTTCAGCCAGAGCTGCCTCATCTTTTTTTTCTTTCTTTCTTTCTTTTTCCTGCTTCATTGTGTCCTTTTACCCCTTGCCTTATCATCTTCGCAGTAACCGATACTGTTTTGGAAAGCGTTATCTTTAGTCCTGCTATTGCTTTCGAGCCGTTTCACTCTTTATTAGTGTCCCTGGGAAGTAAACGCTTTCTTTATGTCCAATTTGCTTTTAGGTGACGCTCGAAGGTTGGAAACAGTATTAGAATCCATCCAGAAGAACATCCACTCATCCTCGCACATCTTTAAACTGGCACAGGATGCCTTTAAAATCGCCACGCTCATGGACAGCCTCCCTGACATCACTCTGCTGAAAGTGTCCCTGGAGCTGGGCCTTCAGGTACATGCCCACTCACCCTCTCATGCCTCATGGCTTTTCACTTCTGCTTCTTTTTACCCCCCGCCCCCCACGAGATGTCAGTCATCACTCTCTTTCTCTCTCCAAAGGTCATGCGAATGACTCTTTCAACTTTGAACTGGCGAAGGCGAGAGATGGTACGATGGTTAGTCACTTGTGCCACAGAAGTTGGTAAGTTCTTGGTTATTTGGAGGTTTTCATGCCGTTGTTTTTAAATACGAGTTTATGCAGAGTAGGAAACTTGAGAACACGCCTACAATGTCACAAAACTACAATGTTTCGGTGCTTGGCTGGCGGAAAAGGGATTTCACAAACAAACAAACAATCGCGGTCTTTCTGTGACTGTTCTGTTTGTGCTGATCTATTTAGGTTACTTCGTCTTGTTGTTCCGTTTGTAGGATCTTCAACACCGTAGTTAAAGGAAACGCGTGATAACTCGGGGCTACGTCCACGTGAATCCGGATAGATCTGAAAACGCCACTTCCAAAAATTACGCGTGCGTAAAAAAAAAAAAAAACATGAGAAGAATAAAAATACAATCTGAAGGTTGTGCAAACTGGATCGCAAGCACCACAACTGCAGTACCAACCTCATACCTCATCCACCATGTTGTTTGTTTTGAGTTGAATGGGTCACACGACTGAAAATACATCATCGTTTTGGAAAAAGATGCGTTTTTAAATTTATCCGGATTAACGTGGACATTTTATCTTGAGATGTTTTCAGAAATATATGTTTTGTTTTTTCTTAATTAGCAACCACGTGTTCAGCTTTGTGCATTAGCGAAATCAGGTTTTTTTGTTTTTTTTAGGCGTGTACGCACTGGACAGTATCATGCAGAGCTGGTTTGCGTTGTTTACGCCGACGGAGGCGACCAGCATCGTGGCGACGGCGGTGCTGTCGAGCAGCACGGCAGCACGTCTACGCCTGGACGCCCGGCAGCAGGAGAAACTGGCGAGCAGTGCGCGGACGTTGGCGCTACAGTGCGCGGTCAAGGACCCGGCGAGCTGCGCGTTGTCTGCACTGACTCTGTGCGAGAAGGAGCCGGCGGCGTTCGAGACGGCCTACCAGATCGCCCTGGATGCCGCTCCGGCGGCCATGACGCACGCACAGCTCTTCACCATCGCACGCTACATGGAGCACCGGGGATATCCAGCACGTGCATACAAGCTGGCAACACTGGCCATGACTCATCTGAGCCTGGCCTATAACCAGGACACGCATCCGGCCATTAACGACGTGCTGTGGGCGTGCGCCTTGAGCCACTCTCTGGGTAAAAGCGAACTGGCCGCCATCATCCCGCTCGTTGTGAAGAGCGTCAAGTGCGCTACAGTGCTTTCGGACATTTTGCGGCGCTGCACGCTAGCCACGGTGCCAACTCCGCCTCTGCACGGGCGCCGAAATACCACGCCCAAGTTGATGTCGTTGGACAAGGCGCCTTTGCGCCAGTTACTGGACGCCACGATCGGAGCCTACATCAACACAACGCACTCACGACTCACGCACATCAGCCCACGGCACTACGGCGAGTTTATCGAGTTCCTGGGGAAAGCGCGTGACACTTTCCTCATGGCGCACGACGGCCACGTGCAGTTTGCACAGTTCATCGACAACCTGAAACAGATCTACAAGGGCAAGAAGAAACTCATGATGCTTGTGCGCGAGAGATTCGGTTGATAACCGGAAGGTCTCCCTTTCCTTTTACTTTCTTGTTTTGTTTTGTTTTTGGACTCGAGTCTCCCTCTTTCTAAACGAAAGCAACAAGAAGGAAAAAGCGGAACACAAACGAATAGAAAGAACATTAAAGCCACACCGGTATTATATGTACAGACTTTCTTTAGTTTGCGAGAGAAAAAAAAAGAGAAAAAAAAAAAGGAATAATCGTCACATTTGTGAAAGTTTTGTGTGTTTCCCTTTATTTGTATGGAAGTACGTGAGAGCGAACGGTAGCGAGAGAGAGAGAGAGCGAGAGAGGAAAGAAAAGAAACGTTTTGGTTTACACTGAGTATATGTTGTTCAGTGGCGAAAGCCCACATAGCACTCCAGATATGTCAACATTCACAGCCTCAAAGAGAAAGAAATATGGCTTTAAACCAAACAAAGCACCTCCATCCTAAGTGAAAAGTACCTCGTATGGCTCCAGCTTTACCCCCTTTCCCTTCCTAAATCCATTTAAACGTTATCAGTCTACTAAAGTGTTCAATACGAAGAAAAACAACGTTTAAAAAAAAAAAAAAAAAAACACAGTTTGGGACATTTTACTTTTTCATTTCCTTCTCTTTGGGTTTTTTGTTTTGTTTAGTTTAGTTTTTTTGTACCAGGCTCATTGTGTGGCTTTGCAGTGCTGTTCCTCCATACGCATGTCACATATACACAGATGCTCACAGAACCTCCTGAAAACCCTGCTGTGCTTGCGCTTGTGGAAACTTAGCGACTGTCGACATACATTCTCAGGGATTTCTCAAGAAAAAGAAAAGAAAAAAAAAAAAAGAGAAAAATGAACATGGGGAGGGGGGGGAGAAAGAAAGAAAGAATGAGAGCATTTTATTGTACTGTATATATGATAGTATATGTCTGAATATTGAAAAAAAAATGTATACATTAACTAATTTATAAAAGAATATTCTATGTAATGCAAAATACTTGAAGCTGCAGTACCTTGGTTTTTAAAAACGAAACATATCAGAGGGACTAAAAAAAAAAAGAAAAAAGCGCGCCTTTGCTTCAGGGGCTGGAATTGGGCAGTGAGCTTGGATGCTGGTACCTATGCAGAGCCACTTATCCAACTGCATGATCCACCTGGTATGTCGAAAACCGTGAACGGATTCGGTTTTGTATGTATATACAAACGTTTGTGTATCCAGAGAACAGCAGAACTGTACACGGCACCAGTGTTTATAGAGCGGCGAAGCCAGAGCAACAAGCCTTAGCATTAATAAAGGATAGAGAGAATGCAAGAATCACAGGCCCACGTGCCTCAAAAAAATCGCCTAGAAACGTAGATCCAGCAGAAACGGACTCTTAGTCATTTAACGTTGCGAGCAACCACACACACACACACACACACACACACACACACGTGCAGTTAAATTGGCTTGACCACATTCGTAATTTCTTTCCACTATCAACTCACAAAGAAGCTCCATGTTTATGCACAATAACGTGTACACGCCTGTTCTGCTGACATCTTGACTTTGTGCAGGACAGAAAGTTGCTGTGTAGGTCTGACTGTTCTGACATTTGTAATGCTTTTTTTATTTATTCTTTTTTTTTTTGGTAAACTTCTTGTGTTCCTCTAGAATTCCTCCAACAAGAACAGCCTTCTTTCTTGCCTTGTCTTAACGCTTTAAAATAACCAAACTGGAGTTCTAACTACCAAACCTGTTTCATTAAAATGAAAGCCAACCGACTTCGGTTCCAATTTTTAGTGTCTTTAATTTTAGCTTGAATGGTTCTGTACCTTGTGCTTTAAAAAGCCGTTTTCCTGTTTTATTTGGTGCAAAACATTGTCAAGTGTCTCTTGTTCCCTTCCTTAAAGGTATGTCTGTAGCTCTTTTTTTTTTTTTCTTTTTTTTTTTTTTTTTTTGATTGTTTAGAAACAGAAATATGTTCATTTTATTTATTATAAAAGGTAAACGATTGTACTTCATCACCCGTGTCAACATGCTCATGAAGTTGAATTTAAGATTTGATACACCGATATCGATTTATTTATGTAACTAAATCACTGTTTTATAAACTTGTTAATGATTCAACTTTTTCGTTTTTGTTTTTGTTTTAATTAAAATTAGTTTTTTGAGAGGAACAAATGGTCTGATGTCATCTGTTTCTCCCCCGACATCAGCCAAAGGATGCGTTTGTATTATTATAATCGTGCCCATAAGGATAGACAACCTGTCTGAGGAACATACCCATAAAACTTCTTTTAAAGTGAACGGTAATCTATCGCTGTCTGTGATCATGTAACAAATACTCAGTATTTCCTAATTAGCACACTGTTGAATTCTCAATTCTGATTTGTCAGAAGGTATTAAATAATTTCCTAGAGCTAATCTTTACAGGTTTACACTTGGGTCCATAAGTATTTGGACAGTGCCGGTTTGGCCTCTGTAGAGCACCACGATGGGTTTGAAATGAAGCAGATTGTGACTGAAGTGTAGACTTTCACTTTTAAGTCAAGGGGTTTTAGCTAAAATAGTGCATTTAACCGTTTAGGAATTACAGCCATCTATACAGAGTCCTTCCAGTAATTGGACAATTGACTCCTAAGCAGTGGGGCCTGTTTCCTCATTATTTCATGACACATTAAGGAGACCACACAATAAGGTCTGGAGTTGATTCCAAGTGTTGAATTTGGTAGCTGTTCATGGGAACTCTCAATATGCATTATGTCACATTACACTTACGGAATTTAGCAGACGCTCTTAGCCAGAGCGACTTACATTTATTTTGTTTATACATCTGAGCAGTTGAGGGTTAAGAGCCCAACAGTGGCAGTTTGGCGGTGATAGGGTTTGAACTCATGAGCTTCTGACTAGTAGACCAAAACCTTAACCACAGAGCTACCACTGCAACCTACATGCGGTCCAAAGAGGTGTCGATGCAAGTGAAGCTGGCCATCATTACGCTGAAAAAACAAAACAGACCTATCGGAGAGATAGCTTCAACAATTTGGTACATTCTTAAAAAGAAGGAATTCACTGGCGAGCTCAGTAACACCAAGAGGCCTGGATGGATGCTTAATTCTTTCCTTGGTGAAGAAAACCCCCTCTGGCCAAGTCAAGAACACTTTGGAGGAAGTAGGCGTGTCTTTGTCAAAGTCTACAATCAAGCGACACCTTCATGAATGTGAATACAGATACCTCAAGATAAAACCCACTGGTCACACTCAAGAACAGAAAGGCTAGATTAGACTAGAAAACATATGAAGAAGAGCCTGCCCAGCTCTGGAACAAGATTCTTTGGCCAGATGAAACCAAGATTAACTTGTACCAGAATGATGGGAAGAGTAGGGTGTGGAGAAGGAAAGGAAGGGATCATGAGTCAAAGGAAGTGTTATGGCATGGGCATGTATGGCTGTCGATGGAACTGGGTCACTGGTGTTTATTGATGATGTGACTGCTGATAGAAGTAGCAGGATGATTTCTGAAGTGTATAGAGCTATACCATCACGGACAGCGCTTCATAGTACAGATGGACAATGTCTCAAAAAATACCACGAAAGCGACCCAAGAGCTTCTTAAGGAAAAGAAACGAAATGTTCTTAAATACCCAAGTCGGTCACCTTTCACTTACTGTAGGCAGAAAGACCCACAAACAAGATGCAAATGAAGCTGGCTGCAGTAAAGACCTGACCAATCATCTCAAGGGCGAAAAACTCAGCATTTGGTGATGTCTGTGGGTTCCAGACTTCAGGCAGTCATTGACTGCAAAGGATTGGCATCCAAGTATTAAAAATAATCCTTATAGTTATAATTGTTCCAATTGGTCCGATTACTTTTGAGCCTGTGTTTTTAAAAAAAAAAAAAATGGCTGCAATTCCTAAAGGTTTAATGCAATATTGTTGTTAAACCTCTTGAATTAAACCTGAAAGCACTTCAATCCCATCTAGATCGCTTCATTCCAGATCCATTGTGGTGACGACTGCGTTGCTGTCCAAATACTTATGGACCCAAACGTATATCCGCGCGCTCATTCCAATAGGTTACGACTCATTCACAAGGGCTTGTACACTTGTATGTATAACAGTAAGTGGATTTTTTTTACGTATAGCTGTATGAACGAAGACTTCCGTCAGTCTTAGCACTTTTAGGTAAAGCTGGAAAAAGGAAAATGTCGTCTCTACTGAAGGCTAAGAGCAATCCTCAGCAGTAAGCCCATGATTATAAATCCATAAATCAATAAATCCTGTTATTTGAAATCATTTATGACATGCTCTGTAATGGCAGTGTTATTTATGATCAATTGAAAGTGCAGCTAGATACACAGAGTTGGTATTTTATTGCGCTATATACACCCATGTACACTCATTTTATCAGGTACATCTACCACACTTACTTACTTTGGTATGTAACTACAAAATTATTGCCTGTAGCCTGTGTGTTACTCTATTTCCATGTCAGTTTCTGCTCAGTGGTGGTTCTGTAGTGTGGGTGTTTAAAGTAATGCTTGTATCTGTTCAGTGCTCCAAATATTCCTCTCTGTATTCAGATATAAACCCAAAGTGGGTGTGGCCTAAACAGGAAGATTATTTTCCCTGTGAAATATGCACACCTTTTTTTTTAAACCCATTGTATGTTTGTACCTGCCTACAATATCCATCCATCCATCCATCCATCTTCTACCGCTTACTCCTTTCCAGGGTCACGGGGAACCTGGAGCCTATCCCAGGGAGCATCGGGCACGAGGCGGGGTACACCCTGGGCAGGGTGCCAACTGCCTACAATATGTGCTCACAAGTTTAGTTGAGTCTGTTTCCCAAAACAGAAACAAACTAGTAGCATAATTAAAACCTCTGTGACCCTGACCAGGTAGTTACTAAGGATGAATGAATGAACGCTGTAAATGCTTCGTTCTCATTCGTGTTGACGAACGTGGTCTTCCTTTGTCCCCCCTGCTTCATATCTGACCGCTCGCTTGTCCCCGCATTAAAGTAAAAAACCTCTCGCTTGTGTTGCGTTGAATAGTGTGCCTCCTAAACGTATTTGCATTTATTATTTGTTCATTCTGAATAACGTGCTCCTATTTGGTTAGGTCATATTGGTTTCTGAAATAGGAGACGCTGCAGGGTGTCTTGGTTCCAGTCCTGTGGACTCACTGTTCTTCACAGTTTCAAGTGTTTCCTGCACTAACACCCCCGATACAGATCGTCAAGTCTGTCATGTGCTGGAGCAAGTGTGTCAGTGTAGGAAGAAACTGCAGCACCGTGAATCGCTAGGACTGGAGTGGAGATCACCGTCCCTTCTGTATTCTGTCCCCACTCTATTTTGGAAATCAGCTATTTTATAGTCGTATTTGAAAGCGCGGTGGGAAAATATCCACTGCAATCAGTAGTGAATAGGTACGGAATGGACATAATGCACTGGTTGAAGATGACTAATACAATGAATAGGGTGTAGTTTGCACTGATGGCGGCCAGGCGATAAAATGGTGTTTATGTGACAGAATAGCACCACTTTCCTAGAATGATGAGCGCACCATGTAGCGTATGAAATCGTATGCTTCACAAACCCCATTTCCTGTATTAGTGTGCTACATAGTGCTACTGAAGCTCTGATTAGTGAGTAGGGAGTCATTTCAATTATAGTGCTTGTTTCTTCAAGCCTGTAGCTCAGAGACCCTGAGTTGCTTATTTTCAAGTAATGGACTCTGAAGAAACTTAAATGAACACATCCTTTTGAACAAGACCCTTTGTCCTACATGTAATCACAGTAAACAATATAAATGAAGGCACAAAGCTGAGAAAAACCACACAGACACTTATGTTGCAGATAATGAATGTACAATCGGTATAATGTAGAACCCTATAAAGGTTTCCCCATCAGGGTGCAGATTCTAAGTAGACCCCCCCTTAGGAAACAAAGACCACCTTAACTATCCAAATGAATCTTGCCTAGCTTCACAATTGTAATTGCAGAATAACTTTGTTGGTCCAAATCTGCAGCCTATCCACTATGTAGTGCACTATTTTTAAGAGTTTTGTAGCCATGCCTGAGAGCATAGCGGATCCAAACGAATGAAATTCCACGATGACCATTGGACCATTGCGTAATGTCCAAACGAGGAACCGTGAAGTTACAGAATATACATCTTATGTGGTGCCTTTGGTAGGAAATAGGCAGTAATGGTTCATCTGTAGGCTGGTTCATAAGTGCGCTGGATATTCTACACTATGCCTACAAAATTCTCAAAACACTTCACTTCAGTTTGACTCTTGAGGAAGATTCTGTGTGGAACTCTACCTACAACAGAGGAACCTCCCCTTACCCCCTTTATTTCAAGATGTCTTGATAGAACCCATACTATTCATGCACAAAACTGGGACATAAAAATGACTTTAAAATGACTAAAAGGTCTCAGTGTGTGGAGTAATGTGGAGACGACATCTGCAAGGGTTGCATGAAGATGTCACCACCGTCGCGAGCTTACAAAAGTGCATACGCTCTGCAATTTCGAACCGGTGTTACGTACATATGCTCCGGTACTCCAGGTGGCATTATTAAAATTTCATGACTACAGAAAGAAAATTGTTGCTCCTCAAAGTCACCTGTCGTGGAATGAACTGGGTTGGAAACGTCTCGCTTGCAGGACACGACAAACAAAGCCTCACAACATCCATCCGTTATGCAATTACGTCAATCTGTCTGTGAAAGCAGTAACTACACTACCTAGACATGAATTCTAGCATCTGTGACAACACGTTCATGCTTTCCCAACACCTAATTTAAACTTCTGTTAATCATCAGCCATAAAGCCCTGGCATAAGCAGCAGTATTACAGTATTACAGCTTAGGGTTATCATCCAACCATAGATTTCTTAGAACTTACACTCTTTTAAACCTGCCATCTGCATCTAGCAGACAACAATCACCCATTTTGTCTCAACTAAATAAAAAAATGAAATAAAAAAGAAGGAGGAACTGGGAAAAAGGCCGCAGTGGAAGATTATGCGAGCACCATTGCCCTTTATATTTGGAGTGGAAAGATAAGGTTGGCAACACTTAAAACGACAGAAACACTTCAACCTCTTACCTCTGAAGAACCTCTCATGGTCAACGTTTTTATGGCTACCTTCCTGGCATTAACAGTCCAAGGGTTGAGACTATTCATGTGTCAAGAAGGTGGTTTTTAAATACTGCAGGATGAAGGCTGAATTTAGTTTCCCATGTTCACACACAGATAAGGAGGTGAAATACGTACATGTTTTATTACTCAACTTGATGCTTTTGGCATGAAATCTACAAGAGTTTGAGAGGGAGGATTGTACCAATGCGGATATTTAAAAAAAAATCTTGGCATTTATGATTAGATCAAAGATGCTAGATATAATAATATTTCTTAGCAGTGTAGCAGACAGATGGGCCACAGTCTTGTGCTAACCACCATTTCACTCCTACCCTGAGAGCTCATGGGTATTCCAAGATGGAGCACTTTGCCCACACCACCAGTCCCTCAATACTTTTGGAAGAACAAACAGTAATAGCCTCAGGGATAATACCCATAAACCAGCCGAGGCCTGTGCACTCAGCTTGTGCCAAAGTACAGCAAAGCTGTTTGAGAGAAGACAGGCAAGTGCTTGAATGTGACACTGATAAATTTTCTTTCTCTGCTAACATTTGAGCAGATAATTCAATCTTGCACAAAAGCAAACAAAGTGCCTTAGTTACAACAAAGGTTTATATACAAAGAAGAAATATGTAGCGTAGATATTAGTGGAAAGTTTCTGGTGAGGTGTCTTTGGGATTTAAGATAATCTATGTAACCTGTATATATATATATATATATATATATATATATATATATATATATATATATATATATATATATATATATATATATACACACACACACACACACACACACACACACACACACACACACACGTACACATATACATATACACTCACACAGAGTTGCAATCATAATTATTCAACCCCCACTGCAAACCAGGTTTATTGTCAAAATCTACAGACTTTCAGCTGTTTGCAATGAACAAATCAAACAAAAGCAATTGAAAAAGTTCAACACAACGAATGCTTCAAGTGGTTTCCCCAAATTCAACTGAAAAGGAAACTTCTAATGATTTCTCCAGTCTCAAAATTATTCAACCCCCCGAATAGAATCCCTCACCACAGCACAAATATAATAACAGGTGTTGTCTCAAGCACATCTGAGGCAACTAATCAAGGGCTTCATTAGTTGCACCAGGTGTGCTTGAGCTGGAACACATGAAATACCTGAACTGGCTAAGGGGAGAAAATATATGAAATACCTGAACAGGGCAGAAAAATGAAGCTATCAACGGCTACAACCAGATTTCTGAGAAGGCAGGTTGTGAAAAACCCTCGAGTGACTGCAGAAGACTTGCAGCAAGACTTGGTAGCAACAGGCTCTGAGGTTTCAGTGAGCACAGTAAGGCACGTACTAAACGCAGAAGGTTACCATGCCAGAACTCCAAGACGTACACCACTACTGACCCAAAAGCACAAGAAAACTCGGCTCAAGGTCATATAAATAAGCCACAGAAGTTTTGGGGTTCTGTTCTGTGGAGCGATGAAACAAAACTGGAACTTTTCGGCATGATGGATCAGCGGTACGTCTGGAGGAAGAAGAATGAAGAACACTCTGTACACAGTCAAGCATGGTGGAGGCTCGGTGATGCTCTGGGGCTGCTTTGCATCCTCTGGCCCTGGAACCTGCAGCGTGTGGAAGGCAAGACGGATTCATTGAAGTATCAGGAAATCCTAGGTGAAAACGTCATGCCCTCTGTGAGGAATCTGAAGCTTGGGCGTCATTGGACCGGCCAACAGGACAATGATCCCAAGCATACCTCAAAATCCACCAAGGCTTGGATGCAGGAGAAGTCCTGGAAGATTCTACAGGGCCATCACAGTCACCTGACATGAACCCCATAGAAAATCTCCGGTGGGACTTGAAGGAGGTTGCAGCACGCAAACCCAAGAATCTCGTTTGCAGCAGGTCATAACAGGAAAAGCGTGCTCTACTAAGCACTAAAGATGCTTGCAATGAAGGGGTTGAATAATAAGTTATTATAATTATAAGTCGTTATAATTATATCTTTATAAGTTGCATTTTCAGTTGAATTTGGGGAAACCACTTGAAGCGTTCGCTGTGTTCAACTTTTTCAATCGCTTTTGTTTGATTTGTTCATTGCAATTAATAAACCTGATTTGCAATCGGGGTTGAATAATTTTGATTGCAACTGTGTGTGTGTGTGTGTATATGTGTGTGTGTATATATAGGAACAGAGGAACAGCAAGAGGACAGATGTATATAAACTTACGCAACACAAATTTTCATACAAAGGCTACTAATTATACCTTTAATTCTCACGAAGCCTTTTAGTCAATAATCCTCCTGTATTACGATAAATTCCATTAGAAACTCACAAACACGGAACAACTACAAACATATATGTGATAGCTATATTATTTGCAGGAAGGACAACAGGAACAACATTAAAGGCAACTCTAAAAGGATTTTAAAGTTTGATGGGGTGTTCTTTAATAAATAAAACTTTTTCTAACCAAACATGAACTACAAACAACCAAACAACTATAAACACTTCTAAACCATGCAGCATTCTTTCTTTTACATTCTATCATCCCTGTCATCTTGATAAACTAAAGCGACTGTTTAGAAAAGATACACTATCTGTTCGGTGTAACAGGCCATGCCGTGCACTTCCTCCGGTGCAGGAAATGCTGGTTGTAAAAGTCACCTGGTGACAAGCCCTGCAAGCACAGACCATTAGTTCTCAGCAATGGCAAACTTTGATCCTTTATCACAGAAGCCCAGACTGTGAACTCCCTACAATTACCACAGGTCCTGCTCAGCTAGACAGGCCCTCTCTCGGCTTTAACAGGAAGATCAAGAACTGCAAAAAAAAAAAAAAAAAAGCAACTAAAGCCAATGCAGTCTGGAGCACCAAAACCCACAGCGCTGGCATTCACACAAACCCTACCACAAACCCAGTCTAAATATAAACATTATTCTCTTACAGTGACATGGTTTTTGGTTCACAATCAAGTCTCTGGCACTCTGAACCATGCAGTAAATCCTGCGACCCAAAGCTCTGGTTTTATGCTGCCTGGCCTTCACTTAGTTGGCTGGGCTTATTCCAAGCTTTGCTTTGCCAATGTGAACACAGATGAGAGGAAACATCTGGTTTCAGAGACATGCCTGAAGTAAGTCTAGGCACAGCATTACAAAAAAAAGCCACTGGCAACAAAAAAAAAGCCATGGCGCTACGACAGTTTGAAATGGGATTTCTGAGGTTAAGTGGTGAAATTCACTAGCAATGTGGAAAAATTAAGAGGAGGTTGGTTGATAAAGCTGCTTGGAGGACATAATGGAAGCTTTGCTGCCGTCTTTTGTAGTTTTATGATGAAATTAGCTACTTAGCTACTGCCATACTGGCACTGATTATTACTTTGTATACTTCAATCCAGCTGGAAACTTTCCGTACGGCTCGATCCATTCTTCCTGACCTACAATGCAGTAAATACAGCAGGTTTTCAGTTGAAACCTGAAATGTCCACAGTGCTTCTGTCATTAAAAGTGGTCTCTAAAATGCCACACTGCTAAACTGGGTATGAAGATAAGTCCTGGCAATTAATAGGCTTTATGGTTAACCAATTGGGACACTGTTTGTCCTTTTTCTGAATACAAGCACTTCAATATGAGAGCTTACAAAAGGACCTTATGAACTCTCACATTTTCTGAGCTGCTTTTTTAATTAGGCATGGTTTAGTGTTTCATGACCTGTGCAAATCAATGTTAGTCATTTCTTGTGCCTTTTGAGGATTTTAATTTGTCTATTAAGCACTGCTCGGACTCTAGCTATATAATATATCTATAATATATCTATACAATATATCAGACAATATATCTACCCTAACACAAGCGACTAACATAAGTAGGTCAAAATACCAGAATAAGCGCTGTAGGCCTTCTATTTTGACAGCTTCTACTGAGTACGGTAAACAGTGGCATAAATGTGGCATTAAGTATGTCAGTATGTGTGTTGCATTTTTAACTTTGCTTTTTTTAATGACCCTTTTGACATCACATCACAATTTGTAACGGTGCAGTTATGAGGGAGGAATTTTCTATAACAACAGCTCTAACAGTAGGTCTAACTGCAAATGTACTGTAAATGCGCTCATTCTACGACGTTATCTTTTCCATAGTAACAACTTACACAGGGGCTTGTATGACAGGTGCCATGTATGGAAGGAGTCTCCAGTGTCAGCGCTTTGTAACAGTCAGAAGTAAAGTCTTTAGGCCTGATTTCTATGTAACATAAGCTGTATATTGTTTGTCTTATTAACTTCAAGAGAGGAAAAAAAGGTTTGGTCTGCCTTAGCAGATTTAGTTAACCATTTTAAGAAGAAGTACCAGAAATAAGCTACTGGACACTCGTTAAAAATGTGGATTTACAAATTTAGCCAAACTCCAAATGTGCTACAAATAAAAAATGTCTGATTATATATTTTTTTAGCAACGTAATAAGTATTAATCAAAATTATGCTTAGCTAGCTTTTAGAACGACATCGTGGCTTATGGTTTGTGTTTGTGTATGGTTTGTAATGGCCAGAAAATACTGCAAAAAAGAAGAATAACAATTCAAGAAAGTGGTGGCCATTTTGGTACATTTGGTCAGGTAAAGAAAATGCTGACTGGCTTCTACATTGTGGGTTGTTTGGGGGGGGGGGGGGGGGGGGGGGTTGGGGGGGTAGGTTGGGGGTTAAAGCCCAGCATACATGTAGCATTTTGATTATTTTGGAAAATCTATTTATTTAGGCCTTAAATGGTATAACGCTATTAAAATGGCTCTCAAAAGACGGTATTTATTGTTAACCCAAGGAAAATGTTAGCTAGTATAGGAATAAACATATCACATAGCTGATATCCAAATTAGTTCCACTTCCATAACATTCTCAAATCATGTGTGTTCTCCTTTCAAATGTTCGTCACAGGGAGCAAAACACTTTAGTAGTGAGCACAGAGGAGAACTATGAATAGATCTATTGAGGGGCTGCTTAGACTGTAAGACCGTAATACCACATCTGAGAGGACAAACAATGCTTGCTAGCAAAAACACTTAAATGCTTTAAGCTCACTAGTTAACTGTTTGGCTAGTCAGCCACCCTCAGTACTTACTGGAAGCAAGCTCTATAGCACGCATGCTCTCTCTCTCTCTCTCTCAGTAGGTAGCCACCTAACATATTTTTTTTTGTTGTTGTTGCTTGTTTCTAGTTATATAAGCCCTCATGGAATTGGCTGATGACTGTGCTTAATGTTTAACGTAGCAAACTTAAATAGATTTCAGTGAAGTTGTGCAGTAGACTGATGGCTTCAAAGCTAACCTGGATAAATGTACCATGCCAAAATTTGTTAGAAATGCACAGGTCCCATTAGGATGATGTGTGTGGCAGCGTGGGAAAACCCTTCACACAGTGGCATTCTGAAAACTACAGACTTTCCTGAACAGAGACACGCTTCTGTTTGGCATGTTTCTCAACCACATGTAAGGTTCTGACATTTTAAAACCTGGGGTTACCTCAAAAAATGAAAATTTCAAAGCAACTGCTGCGCAAGAGCATCGCTGACATTTTGACAAGCGATATCTGATTACAAACTGAAATGATTTGGCAGGAAGAAAGCCAAGGCAAGAATTCAAAGTATTTAAAAACTTTTTCACATTGTTTTGGTGGAATATACAGTCCCCTCTGAAACTACTGGAACGTTCCCTTTCCTGATATTTATATGTAGAAGTGTTAAATGACAGAACACAGCACATTTTGTATCAAAACACCCAATTTGTAGGCGAGCAAAAATCTTGGACATGTGACGGTGACCCAGGTGTTTCCTGTTATATTGATTGTTTAAACAATAAACAAACTCTGAACATCTACTCTTGGTTTTAGCCTTAAGTTTCACCTGTGAAGCCTGCATTTGTCGTTAAAAAGGATAAACCAACATGAAGATCAGAGAGCTGTCTATGGGAGAAAAGCAAGACATTTTGAATCTGAGAAAAGAGGGAAAATAAACCATTGCATAAATATTATGAGGTTGCGGTAAACTGACATTTATTGATGTCAGTGAGTCACAGGCTTGATGCAGTTATTGCAAGCAAGGGATTTGCAACCAAATATTAAGTGCTATTTACTTTCATTTACTTCAAGACTTATCTGTTCCTATACTTTTCCTCGCCTAAAAATTGGGTGGTCTGATACAAACATTTCTATGTTCTATGTTGTTTAACACGTCTAGATGTAAAAACCAGGAAATAAAAGCTGAAATCCTAAACTCTCATGCCCAAATCTCAAACCCAAATGCCTTTGGTGTACAGCACAAACAAATGAATTGGTCTTGCCGTTCCAATAGTTTCAGAGGGGACCGTATATATGATTTCTCAAAGCTGAGTTGTCAAAGTCAAAAACTCCAAGTTTGTTCCAGCTTTTTGAATTTTTAAAAATATTTTCTTTCAGGTATTTTCCAGAATTCATCCACAGTGACATCTGAAGGGTTTTCCCAGACCACCACCACACATACATACATGCCTTACAGGATGTTTGTCCATCCAAGTACAGCACGAGAGTGAATGTGCACTTTAAAAAGCCGTTTAATTGGCAGCTACCATTAATTCATTTTATGCTTTCAAGGATGATGCAAAGTGAATTGAGGAAATGCGGCCACAGCCTGATCAGCAAGCAATATGTGAAAGCTTGTGCATTTTGTATTTGTGATAAGGTTTTACAGAGAAATAGCATTTAAAATGTCTCCTAATGGTCAACGAACATTAAAAGGAGTTGATGCTTCTACAAAATATTACAGGTGGGTGTCTGGGCAGACAAAGTGTAATAGCGTAACACTGAAAACTATGACTGCCGCTTCTTTGATAGAGCAGAAGACCCATAAACACAGCTTATAATTGATTCAAGCCAGAACGATATGGAAATTTAACACATACTAAATGCTATAATGATTCCTGTTTTTTCTGGGTGGCTGTCACAGTTTGGTGTGCCATTTGCATAGGTCCACAAAGGGTCTTCTTTGTTTTAATGAGTTTTATTAACCTATGCATGCAGAGTCAGCAAGAGTGAAAAACTGAGTCTAATAATAATAATAATAATATCATTATTTTTCAAATGTGCACTAATAGAAGTATGTTGTGTAGTGGAATTAGCAGGGTGCACAAACATATGGGGGATTCAATCTGAGTTTACTGTATGGCGCAGTCAGTTTACATGCGTGGTGTTACCTGGAGAGAAGAGTGTATCTTGGAGAGAAAGTGCTCGTAGAAATCTCAATCTGCGCCCCAGGGCTGAAGTTAAGAGCATAAGCAAAAGGCACCCACGTGTTTTTACTGCCAAAACGATCCTTTTTCAGTCATCACAAATAGATAATACACTGAAAAGTTCTCCCACATCACCCCATACACAGCCAAAAAAACAGACCAGCCCAATCCTAGCTGAAGGCACTTATCAAACCCCCACACTGCACCACATTCCCTTTGAGACTCTAGCACGATTCGACTTGACCCGCCATCTCTCAAGACAAACGGAGGACACGCATCAAGACTGTTCTCCGTCCTGGCTCTCAGGTGGTAGAGTGAACTTCTCCCGGCTGTCTGAACACCCGAGTCACTAGCCAAGTTTCCATCCACTTTTTGTGCTTAAAATTATTATTATTATTTAAAAATTTGCTCTCTCCCACCTGTTTCCATCCAATTGGACTTTTACCGATAAAATAGTGCGCGTGATGATTTCATCCTGTTGAATATGTTGTGGTGTAGCGCAAGTGAAATCTGCCTTTGTGTGTTCCATCAGCTGTAGCGGTAAACATTTCAAATCCAAAGTCCATATTCACTGAGCATTAGTAATAATATATTTTATTTTAATTGTTTTGTTGCTCTAACAACTCGCACTAACCAATTTGAACTAGCATGAGGTTACGTTTTTGATGAAGACTACAAAGTGTGTGTATAAGTCGCTCTGGATAAGGGCCAAACGCTGTAAATGTAAATGGGGGGGGGGGGGGGGGGGGGCATGTCAAGGCCATTGTATCAAGATCGCCAAGTTCTTTATGGTCAATGCAACCTTGTCCCGATACATATCTGCGAAAATAAATCTCAAGTGCCCTACGAGATCATGAACTGGCCCTGCAGGTGAAAAAAAAATGTCCGGTCTCCTCATGTTCCTCAACGAGAACAATTTCACAGTGTTTCTTCCAGATGAGTATTTCTGTCAGCAGCCTGAATTCCTCATGAAAAATGAACAAACCGGTTTTAACTGTATGCCTATACTACCGAACATATTCTGCTCATTCAGTTGTACAGTTTCAATCCTGCCACATTCAAGCACTTAAAATATAAACAAGGCCTTTGCGGGTCTTACATCTGAAATATCTATCGGCATCTGATACGGTGCACAAGGGTATTTGTGACCTTTTCCCTACAGATGAAAGGCCCAAGTCAGTCTTTCATCTGACGTAACACGGCTCCTAAGATTTGAAGTTGCTGTCAGGTCTTTTCTTTTTTTTGAATCTCTGATGGCTAGAGTAACACCCATTTGTGAACTTTAAAGGTGATTCAAAATGTCACATGGAATAAAGTTTTCATAAATGTCATTACTAAACATAACATATATATATATATATTTAGTTTATTTTAAACCGACAGTATGTCATAAGTATGATTAAACAATGCAGTTTGATTTTTGAAGGCACACTGAGACAGAAAGCTGTTATTACATTTCAGGGATGAATCTTTTTTTTTTTTTTTTAACTTTCAGATGGGAATGAACTCGAAGGAACGGTGACATTCAGTCAAACATTAAATGACGGTTTGTCTTCTATTATGAAGCCATTATAATTGAGCTTCCTAACACACGGTCTTATCATAGGCATAAAATGATTACACATACACACAGGCACTTTATTTTACATCAAGAGTTTCAAAGCCGTAATCATGTGTCTTTTCCAAATAGGGGGCAGTAAATGGAAAATACGCGCTGGCTGTTAATTAGTGTTTACATGCAAAACAAAATATACGTACAGTTCTGCTGTTTGTCCCTTCTTGTACACGTGCTCTGTTTACTTCTAGTTGTTCCTCCGATGGCATTTTGAAATATCAATTATTGAGAAAGTCATCCAGCTCATCCATGTTTATTACACCCGCGACAGTATTTCCTGTGTGTGTTCTCAATCACTGCTGATGGATGAGTCAGTGCATTAACTGTAATCACTTTAGTGTCAATAGCTATGTGTCTATCCACGTACTGCATTTTTATATGCGAGTTTTGGGTTTTCGCATAAAAGAAGCCGGGTGGAAACCCCAGATACGAATAAAATGTCCAAAATGCGCATAAAACACGTATGCACTCAACTGAGGATCGTTTTTTTATTATTATTCAGTGAGTAAACTTAAACTACGATGGAATCATATTTACTGAATAAACTCCTCGGTGTGCATCAAAAAGAGTCATGTGACTTTTCCTACACAAATCATATGGAGTTTGGTTTGTGATAGAGTTTCATCGGTAATTTATTGTATTGGAAATAAAGAGCCACGGTGGCTTTCCAGGTTGCAACAACTTCCATGTGTGTCGAAACTTTGCACCAGTTTCCCCAGAAGTGACGATTTTGTTCTTTTGATTTGTTTTATGAGATATTACAATTTTTCACGCAAGTTAAAATTCGCAACTTGGCTACAGATGTGTGAATCTACAGTCTGGGCTAGAAAGAAACCAGCCCCAGCCTCTACTTTATACAATTCTTACAGTTCAATTCTGTTATTAATTCCACAAAAGTTTTTTGGGGGTATTTTTTTAAAGCCATTTATTAACAGCAAATAAGACGATGTGGATGTCAAAAATCCAGGCTTTTTTTTTTTTTTTTGCATTTTTACTTTGAAAGAGAGGGAAAGCTTAGCCATGCTAGCCCATCTACACCAGGCGGCCTGCTTCCAACTCAATCCACTTTTAAAAGCTTTGAGCTTCGAGCAAACTGAAAGACTTTTGTCATGATAAATTACATCAGATCCTAACTAAAACTGCATGGACAGAATGGAAAGAGGTGTTTTGTTTTTGTGCCGACACGGCAACTCTTCGAAGATGTAGTAAAATCTTTTTGTAATGTCCTGAGTCTATTTGCTTGGGATTCAAATGCAGCAACCTACTTTGAATGCGTCAACAGGAGACATTTGTTTCGAAAATGCTATTTGCATTTCAAACGTACATTTCAAACAAGTCCATCTCTAGGATTCTGCTCCTTTTGTAGGTCGGGACTTTATCTGCGTTCTCTTCTGATATGCTGCGCTTCTGTCTTTGCCATTTTTTGTTTAATAGTCCTTTAAATTTTCTAAACGTGCAGGCTCGAGAGACCGGCTCAGTGCCGTGTGATTTATCTATCGCGCGAAAATGCCCTTGTCTCCCATCCCTGGTGAATTTCCATAAATGCCTCATGAATACCCCCTTTTATTTTTATTTATGGGCCAAGGTTTTATAATTAAATAGTAATTAATACTGCCAGTGTTAAGGCCTGTGTCGTTTTTCTCCTCTGCCACAGTCTTCAGTGATGAATGGGCTCCATCTATTAAGTTACTGAACAAGACCGGGCTTTTCACGACAACTCTGATTAAGGTATCACTCCATGGCGCTTATTAAAATGCCACAAAAAAAAAAAAAAAAAAAGAGAGCGAGGCAGACATGCAATTTCATTTTAAAATTGCCCTCGATAACGCCAGGCCATTTTCGGAAAACCTGACCACTCAGTAAAATAGATCCCCTGTAAGATTTATAATAGATGAAGAAGAAGAACAGGAGAACATTAATAAAAAATGATAACTTCATTTAGGCGTTGTGAATTCTGCAGCATTTTACCAAAGGGCTCCCATTACCTTTTATTGTATTTAAAGGAGATATAATTAATGTGCTTGACCTCCGTAATACTGAAATACCTTGACAGAGGAGGTAATTATGGGCATGAGTGATACAGAAGCTGTGCATTGTGCTCAATTATGTAATAACTCATATTACTTGACTTTGAGTGACATTATTGTAAATAATATGAAGAAATGGGCTAAAAGTTAATGTGATGCGTTGGGTGTTAGTCGGTCGTAATCCTTTAAAGGCCCTTTAGATGTTAAAGTCCTTTATTATGCTTACTTAAATCACCGAAATCACACACAGAACATGTGTCTGAGGTGTATGTCATGACACGAAATAAGTAATACCGTTACTAATCCAGTATTTTTCACGTGTACTTCTACTACAATGTTACAGGTCATTTAAGTCATTTATTTTGTTCCAAGTGGCTACTGAATTCTTGACTCACCTTCTGATTGGTCAGAAGGCGTTGATTAATTTTGTAACTGTATCTTTGACGGTATCTTCAGCCTCAAAGCAAATCACGGGTTTGTATTCATGTGTAAATGTTGATGTGGTGAAGTTCTCTGTAAGGAGACATTTATTTACATTTTCTGGTAGGACTCTATAGTGTCAGCACTTTGTAACCACAAGTAAACGCGTCCTTTTGAGTTTTCCACCGTAGGAGAGTGTTTAAAACAGAGGACCAAGACAATAGCCAATGGAGTCCAAGTCAAAACGGAGTACGACAGAGGGGCAAGACCAGGGGTGTCCGATCTTATCCGGAAAGGGCCGGTGTGGCTGCAGCTTTTCATTCCAACCAAGCAGGAACCACACCTGAGTCTATTGAAAGCCAAAATTAACTGATCAAACAGGTAGAATCAGGGTTAGCAGTGGTTTTCACCTTGCCACTCTTCCATGGATGCCATTTTTGCCCAGTGTCTTTCTGATAGTCGAGTCACGAACAGTCATGCATTACAGGGTCATAAGTCTGCATCGTGCATTTTACACTTCAACACTTGGGTTGAACTCATTACAATCTAACAGCTAGCATTACACTTCATTTTTGGCATCCACATCGCATTATCTGCTGTTATCAAATGCCTTTAAGCTGATTATTTTGGACTTTTGCGGAACCAATGACAAAACTATGCGCAAATAAATATACAGAAGGGTATGAAGAGGTGAGGCTGGGGCTGATTTATTCCCAGCACAGACTGTAGATTCATATCAGTGACAGTCCTGACAGGTGATTACACAGAGTAAAAGACCTATTAAATTTTGCATTGATTAAAATGCAAGAACAGTATAAACATTAGTATTAGAGTTAGCTCTATTTCTGCTGGGAAGGTTTATTATTTAGATTAGTAGCTCAGTTTAACATTATTTCTGGGCACAGTTATTATCAAGCCAAGTACTAAACCCACACAGTTAATGCCAATGGGCAAGCCCATGTTTCCGCAGCCATTCCCCAGTGACCCACACTCTCCTATCCCAATACACACTTGTCCTGAATACATGAGGAGTCTGTAGAGTGATTCTGGCCTCAAACAAATGCAAAAAATTTTTTTAATGCTGTCTGAGATTTATTTTTATTTTTTTAATGAAAGACAATAGATACACAACTTCATTGCATGAAGCCCTTCAGTCCAATCCACTCACTTATAAAAATAAGATAAAAAAAAAATAAATGACAGCTTTTCTTCACCCAGTATATCTAAAGGGCCTTCTTTCTTCACTGCAGACAAGGATATTTCTTTCCCTGCTACTGTGAAATTTGAAACAGGACATAACATGACGAGTTATGAACATGACAGCCAATCATGTCATGTGCTGCCTGTTCCAGAAGTGTACACATGGTGTCTGCCTGCGTTCACTTGTAGTCAACCCAACACCACTATGGGGCAGTGGTGGCTTGGCAGTTAAGGCTCTGAGTTACTGATCAGAAGGTCGGGGGTTCAAGCCCCAGCACTGCCAAGCTGCCACTGTTCGGCCCTTGAGCAAGGCCCTTAACCCTCTCTGCTCCAGGGGCGCTGTATCATGGCTGACCCTGCACTCTGACCCCAGCATCCTAACATGCTGGGGTATGTGAAGAAAAGAATTTCACTGTGCTGTAATGTATATGTGATCAATAAAGACTCTATCATTTTAAGATAAACCAGAGATCAGTTCCTTAATTCAGACCCGGGTCTAAAAACAATTTTTACATTTGAACTGAAACTGTACATCATTCTGAAAACCTTCCTAGACCAAGAAACACGTGGTACAAATGTATACTGAGGTCATCTGGGTTCACCATGTAGACCTGTACATAATCAGATCGCTGTCCATATGCAAGAAAAGTTATGAAAAATGCACCACCAGCAGCAACGACTGAACTGGTAATGACAGTGGAGATGGCATTTATTGTTTAATGTAAAAACACAACACACACACATGATATTTGCTGTTCATATTTATGTTAAATCCCCCAAACAACAACAGTCATTTTATAGGCTGTGTAATGAGTTATAAATATACTGAATATGCAAATTAGTACAATGAGTTAAAAAAAAATAAAAAATCTCAAAAAGTCTTAGTGAATAAAATAAATAAATAATTTATTTTTACTTCTCCTATTACATTACTCCTACTGTGCGTTTTTATTTTTCATTTACTTAGTTCCAATTTGACTCATTCATCGACTCATCGCTTATATGAGCGCTGGGTGTCCAAACCTATGCAGACATGAAACCGGTCCGGAGGGATTCAGTCTGACATCAATGTTTAATACCGACTAGAGCAATCAAAAGTGTCAGTACTGACCAAATTGTTTTTGCCCAGTGAGCTGCTGCTGATTGGGATGGAACTTCTAGAGTAGATTACACCATGCTCTATCACCGTCAACATCAATTAAAGATGAGGCCTCGCACATACTCTCCGAAATGTCTGCAATCTGATTCAAAATAACGTGACATGATAAAGTTTGCATTTCTATTTCACTGACTAGAACATTCGCAACACTGTGCAATATTCCCCATGCAGTAGGTTTGGATTTCATACAGTTTTACAGAGAATAGTAAAATATAGAGTTGCTTTTTTCATGCTTTTGTGTCTCATACAAATGAGTGTTGCATTCCTGCTGCATGATTAATAATCAATGATTAATAATGCAGTGCGTAAGGAATAAAACATTACAAAGTATTATTCCTCTCATACCATAGCCATTTGCCAATAATTATATGTAATGAGCAACTTCGACCAAATTGTGACGGCTAGACAACTGGGTCAGAGCATCTCCAAAACAGCAGGTCTTGTGGGGTGTGTATGCAGTGGTTAGTACCTACCAAAAGTTTAACAAGGAAGGACAACCAGTGAACTGGTGACAGGGTCATGGGCGCCCAAGGCTCATTGATGCTTGTGGGGAGCATCTGGTCCGATCCCACAGAACAGTTACTGTAGCACAAACTAGTGAAAAAGTTAATGTTGGCTATGATAGAAAGGAGTCAGAACACACAGTGCATCACAGCTTACTGCATATGGGGCTGCGTAGCTACAGACCGGTCAGAGTACCCATGCTCACCCCTGTCCACCGCCGAAAGCACCTACAATGGACTCGTGAGCATCAGAACTGAACCATGGAGCAATGGAAGAAGGTGGCCTGGTCTGATGAATCACGTTTTCTTTTACATCAGTATATGGCCAGGTGAGTGTGCATCGCTTACCTAGGGAAGATATGGCACCAAGATGCACTATGGGAAGAAGACAAGCTGGCGAGGGCATTGTGATGCTCTGGGAGATGTTCTGCTGGGAAACTTTGGGTCCTGACATTCATGTGGATGTTACTTTGACACGTACCACCTACCTAAACATTGTTGCAGACCATGTACACCCCTTCATAGCAACGGTCATTGGCCTCTTTCAGCAGGATAATGCGCCCTGACGTACTCTAAAAATTGTTCAGGAATGGCTTGAGGAACATGACAAAGAGTTCAAGATGTTTGCCTGGCATCCACATTCCCCAGCTCTCGATCAGATCGAGCGTCTATGGGATGTGCTGGATAAACAAGTCCGATCCATAGAGACCCCATCTCGCAATTTACAGGACATAAAGGATCTGCTGCTAACGTCTTGGTGCCAGATACCACAGCACACCTTCAGAGGTCTTGTGGAGTCCATGCCTCAACGAGTCAGAGTTGTTCTGGTGGCACTAGGTGACCTACACAACATTTATATGTTGTGAAACATCACAGTTGTTCCCTCACAAGCTTGTCTTGTTACTATGAAAGTAATACACCCTGAAGATTTTCCCATGTCAGAAAAGCTTAAAACTGTAGCTATTCCACTGAATATTACAAAGTGCTAACACTGGAGACTCCTTCCATAAATGTTAAATAAACCTCCCTTCACAGAAAACCTCACCATATCAACAATTCAACTCTGTAAACTGTGCAGTCTGAACTCTGGTCGGAATCTGCTGTTTAATCTGTTTAAACTGCAATCAACCCCTTCTGACCAATTAGAACTGAGCATTGAACAGTGCTGTGCTATAAAATGCCTTAATCAACACACAATAATCCTGCTAATTGAGTTATACCACTTTCAGACTCTCGTGGCTCTCACTCTAATTCTAGCTAACTGTGTGTGTCCATGTGTGTAGCTTGCATGTGTTCTGCCCTCCTAAAAAAAATAAAATAAAAAAAAACAACAACCACAGACAATTTGAAACAGATGACACATACGATACCGCTGGCGAAAACACAGCTGTCTCAGACTTACACACCTAAACAAAATGTAGCCAATCAGTTCTGTATAACAGGAAGCCATTTTGTTCACAACACCTCCTCCCACTGCCTGTTAAACAGTCGATATCACAGCATCATTACCGTAAACAACCGAGTCTGTCTTTTTTTTTTTTTTTTTTTGTGCGTGTGCGCATGATTTCCCTGGTTGGGGTCTCCATGGTGAGCTGAGGGGAGCAGTGAGGAAAAGAAAACTGAAAGCATGAGTGCCGTCTGTTTCACTCCACCTGTTCAGTGACAGGCAGCTGGGCAGGTGCGGTTGTGTATGTGTGTGTGTGTGTGTGTGTGTGTGTGTGTGTGTGTGTGTGTGTGTGTGTGTGTGCCTGCCAGCCAGCATGCTCTCATTGAGGGATAAGTTCTGCAAATGTACCATAGCACACATGTATGCACCACAAACACACACACACATCTCAATTTATCTCCTTTCTCCACACACTTCAACAGCACCAATCCATATAGCATGACTGATCTTATCTCATATGTGACATGAGTAAATGCTTTATGAGTCATTTTTAGGTTCCAAATGCATAACACTCTTAGAACAAAAAAAAAAAAAACATGCTCCACAAGCATTTTGTTTATGGCTAATACTTTTATCTTTCGAAATGGAACCTTTTCTAAAAGGAGGAACACTCTGTTGTAGGGTTGTAGGATACAGAGGTACCTTCAACCATCTGCAGACCACAACTCGGTGGGTGTGTATTTCAGTCATACCAATTGGTGCGTCTTTGAGTTCATATATAGACTAAATGGCACGCCGTTCAAATGTTTATGAGTAGACGTAGTCTCGGCAGTTCTGTATATATGGCTTTAAAAAAATCCCCGCAGGAATCCTTAGTAAAGGTAAAGATTTTTAACAGTACTAAATATAACTTAATAAAAACCTTCTTAGAAACTTGCAAAGAACTGAATATTGAAAACATTTAGGTATATATGGCTTAAAACTTCCCTCAGAAATCCTGTCACTCGGGCTGTTGAAGTGAAGACTAAAAACACCTTTGAGTATGACGAAGAAGTAGTATTTATGAATGTATAAACATGACTTACAAATTCCTGTCAGAAATCCTGTCAGGTTAGCGCATGTTAGCTAGAAGGCAAGAAATACCATTAGTTAGCCGGCAAGCTTAAGAAGTGAATGTTCTAAACATTTATGAATAAAAATAAGAATTTATGAATTTATAAATAGATGACTTAAAATTCCCTCTCAGAAATCCTGTCGTGTTAGCGCATGTTAGCTAGCTAGCAAGCTTTTGAAGTAAGGAATTTATTCATTTATTTATAAAGAAGTTGTGAATTTCA
The DNA here is from genome assembly GCF_001660625.3 of Ictalurus punctatus. NCBI lineage: Eukaryota > Metazoa > Chordata > Actinopteri > Siluriformes > Ictaluridae > Ictalurus > Ictalurus punctatus. The sequence continues at coordinate 5,924,098 of NC_030431.2, read as the reverse complement.
CAAAAAATGTATGAAAAGACTTTTATGTACGTATGAGTGTGACTTTAAAAACTTCTTGACAAAATCCTGTGGAGTTCCAAGAGTTCTTATATTTTCTGTAGCCACACTGGGACGTTTTACTGCGCGCATCACTCCGCTCATCTGTGTTTACCACGAAAAAATTCCACTTCCTAGTTAGAAACAGTTACCACAGTAGTGTTAGCGATAATCATCTACGGACATGCCAAACGATACTTTTCAGGAATATAACTTTGGACTTCAAATATGAACGCTCATCAGATGAAGATGAAAAGGAAGACGCCAATTTTACCGGAAGCACCTTTAACGGGAATGAGCTAGCTAGTGAGCTAGCTGGCGTAACGTGAGCGCGGCCTCTTTGGGGGCTAGTTCCACTAGCGGAGCAAAAATAAACAGATCATTTGGTCATAATGTGTCCTAAAAGTCACTTAGTTGATATTAATGTCTTGTTTATAGAACTGGTGTATAATAACAAAATAACATGAGCAATCGTGAGGTTATACTGAATATCAGCAAAGCTTATATTCTGTATAACCTGAATATACCTAAGGGTAAGGTTGTCATGATACTGTAAACATGTCTTATTGTGTTAATTCATCATTCAAATCTACAAAATAAACCAAATTTGCTGGCCATTGGAAAAATTCAAGAGCAAATCATACAACTGGCAAGCAACTAATTCAATGCGCCACATATTTCATTCTCATATTATATCATTCACATATTATTCCTTAGAGAAATGAAATCGTGCGAATGGAAACTGTACTTAGAGTATGAAGAATGAACACAACATTAGGAATAAATAACTGAATTTGGAAATGAACCGGAAAAAAATCATAAAACTGAGGATGGTATTTAGCTTACTAACAAACACGGCTCATTTTAGTATATACACACACATCGATTACCATAACGTTAGCTCACTTACTAACAAACACGGCTAATTTTAGTATATACACACATCGATTAGCATAACGTTAGCTCACTTACTAACAAACACGGCTAATTTTAGTATATACACACATCGATTACCATAACTTTAGCTCACTTACTAACAAACACGGCTAATTTTAGTATATACACACACATCGATTACCATAACGTTAGCTCACTTACTAACAAACACGGCTAATTTTAGTATATACATACACATCGATTAGCATAACGTTAGCTCACTTACTAACAAACACGGCTAATTTTAGTATATACACACATCGATTACCATAACGTTAGCTCACTTACTAACAAACACGGCTAATTTTAGTATATACACACATCGATTACCATAACTTTAGCTCACTTACTAACAAACACGGCTAATTTTAGTATATACACACATCGATTAGCATAACGTTAGCTCACTTACTAACAAACATGGCTAATTTTAGTATATACACACAGCGATTAGCATAACTTTAGCTCACTTACTAACAAACACGGCTAATTTTAGTATGTACACACACAGCGATTAGCATAACTTTAGCTCACTTACTAACAAACATGGCTAATTTTAGTATATACACACATTAATTAGCATAACTTTAGCTCACTTACTAACAAACACGGCTAATTTTAGTATATACACACATCGATTAGCATAACTTTAGCTCACTTACTAACAAACACGGCTAATTTTAGTATATACACACATCGATTAGCATAACTTTAGCTCACTTACTAACAAACACGGCTAATTTTAGTATGTACACACGTCAGTTAGCATAACTTTAGCTCACTTGGTAGCAAACAGGAAATCTTTAAAGATTAAGGTGAAGAATTTAGGTTAAATTAAGTGTTACTACCTAACTCATTCTGAAAAAGCAATGAGATGTGTCGTTTTAGCAGAAATAGTATTAACTGCCGCACATACAACATCAATTCCAGTACTATGGTATTGATGATACTACTGCTTTAAAAAAAAAAATACAGTGACATCGGTGGTATTTTGAAGCTTTACAGTAGTATTGCGATATTACCGTAGTACCGGTATTCCATGCAACCCTATCTACGGGTGAATCACAGCCATTCAGTTTAATTGGCACTCATGCCTGTGCGACATTGCTTAATTACATCAGGCAACCCCAAACAAAAACTATGTAGGGTGCTGAATTTTGCCATTTTTTAAAATAAAGATTGGACTAAGCAAAAGTAATGACAGTAGTAATACACAGTGTCCAAATCAAGCATAAAAATACATCCTACTGAGACCAGTCACCATTAATCTCTACACCACAGTCCCTCTTATTACTGTACATGAGCTTTTAGACTCTAACTGTCCATATAAAACTCAAACCCAGCCAAGCAGATCACAGTAGGCCTAGAAAAGCAGGCTTTGATTGTAAAACACCATGCAGACGTTAAGAGAAGTAGGCTAATTGCTGCAAATTAGCCGAACATCTGTTCGTTGGTTCGGTTTACTCTGAGAATTAAATAAGAAATGGAGATTTCTGCCTCTAATGCACAATGTGAACGAGCCATAAGATTTTAACGGTTACATTTCTGGCTGTTTTTCGTGAATCACGTCACTAAACGGAACAATTTGCTAAATTAGCAACGGCAGCCAGGCTGTACAGTAAGCAATTCTGCCTACATTTAGACAGAAGTCCATTATGCTCAAACCAACTGTTGGTTTCATTCAAATGTTGTTGGGTTTTTTTTCTAATCCAATCAGACTTTAGTAGATTAGACAAGTCAGCAGCTGGTGAGGGCTGGAAGTGGAAAGATTCCAAGTGACTTGAAAGAAAGGATTAGCTAAATACATGAGGCTGAAATGTTAAAACGAAGGTGCTCTATGAAAAATAAAGGCAGCTTTAAACAGAATAGTGTTCATGTTTAATTTTTATTATATAAGAAAAGTGTAGAATAGTATACCCAAGCTAGCATAATACCTAATAGCTGGTAATCACCTTAAACCACAAACTCTTCTGTGATTTGCCATCACTTTTGCAGCTCACCTCCACTTATTATCTCCAACATACAGCTGTTTTCCTCCCTCCTCTATGCCACTATTGTTTGATGGACTCTCTTTTGTGTTATCTGGGCAAAGCGTCTACCAGTTGTCATGGCTTCCTGTCGGTCATTTCTTTGTCCTGCACATTCAGGACCCGGGTATGTCATTCTGGATCAAGAAATTCCGTTCAGCACAAACAATTCCGATACAGGGACGTACAAGGTGCCCTTTCTGTATATTGAGCATTGAGAAATGTTAGCATGGAGACTCAGAATGGGGGAAGGAAAGGTAGCAGTCTGCTTCTCCAGTGATCATCCGTGATAATAAGCAGGAAGGAAGGCCCCAGTGGTGGGGCTGTCACACACACACACACACACACACACACACACACATACACAGGAGGTGGAGGAGGAGGCTGAGGAGCCCCAGAAGGTCCCAGTGGCTCTGATGGAGCTGTCAGCATGCAGCCTGACAGGTGCTACCTCGTCTGTTCTCGAAGGTGATCATTCGGTGCCGAAGCATAATGGACCATTGTTCCAGCCTGTACACTTCCTGACTCGCTTCCTCGATCACTATGCCATCGGTCCTCACTCCATTTGTTGACAAACGGCGCCCTTATACAGTATGCCTCCGGCAACAATCAAAGAGATAGTCTAACCAAACAGGGCTAATGGAACTAATAAGGCATGAAAGAACTAGCACTGGCAGTTAGCATGACATCATGCTAAGTGGTAACCTTTTCATCATGTGTCTTTTGTTGACAATGCTTTTGAAGACAAACCCACACTTAAACCCTTCCAGCAATTGTTTAATGATACAAAGATGGCACCAAGAGAGGCTAATGTGGCTAGTAATGCATTCTTTATTCGCAATTTGGTTTATCCAGATTAAAACGCTAAAGATGGTGCAAAGAGATGTTTTTAGTCATCTTTTAGGTGGAATATGGCGCTTGCAAGAAAACGACGTAACGTCACATTTCAGCTCTAGGTGAATAGATGAAGCCATTTGTGGGGGTGTGAAGTCTCGTCAGAAGGCTGGAGGATGGTAATACAGCAGGAAAGAGACAGGCCGAGGGCAAGAGCGAAAGAGAGAGAGCAAGACAAGCATGGAGGAGGGTGATGAGAAGGTCTCGGGTGAGATGCAGGCAGATCACAGGGAGTCCACAGGGACCAGAACTGGGAATATGTCAGGCTTCGAGCTCAGCGACAGCTGCCTTCATCTGGGAATGTACGCTTGCTGCACCATGTTGAAAAGTCCTGCTGCGGGGAAACGAACAGATGCAGCGTAACTGCTTTAATGCAATGTGCTGTCATGGCTTCCATCAGCCAGTCCATGTGCCATCAAGAGGCACTTACTTTATGATCACACATCCAGAAGTCGTTTCAGCAGTATTCATTAACGACAGATCAACAATGATGATAGTTAATGGTAGAATCTTTTTGACTCGCACAGCAGAAAAGCAGCAGTGTTTCAAGTCATGTGGCAAAACTATTCCACCAAAAAAAATTCAACTAGAGTCTTTCTATGAAAGAGATCATTGAAATGTAAATCAATCAATCATGAATTATGAATTCTGTCACAAGCCGAGAACAAGAAATGTCTAGCTTCGTTATCAGATCTAAATATTTAAAGATAAACCTTAGTATACTAATAAACGTGCTTCTATGTCTAAATCCAGGGTATACACAGGGAAGGAAAGACTATCATGATGTGAAGGAAGACATTTATTATTAAACGTACATGCATCCCTGCAGTCCTGGTGGTCGTCTCCCATCTATCTAATAATCGCCCCTCTCCAGAGCACGGCTTTACCACATGGGAGAGAATGAAGTTTAATTTTACACATTTCATATGAAAGTTACAAGCAATAAAGGGAAGCCTCCGCTGTACTTGTTAGATATGATAATTTAATAACGTTACAGGAATCCCACTCCTAATTCCATTCTGAATGGAAAATTTAGGGATAAATTATTCCACAGTGTCAAGCAACCTGCCATAATGGAGGGACAACTAGGGAAGCTATCGAGTTATCCCAAGAATCATGCACAGTGCTCCTGGTAGCAAATATGGCATTATTATTATTATTATTATTATTATTATTATTATTATTATTATTAGGGGGCCAGCCACCGAAGGTGCATAGGAAACCTATCGTTATTCTACATTGTCTTCTTCTTCTGGCTAGGGTGTCTAGGGAAGCCCATAGAACTGTCAGGTAAAAAGTTGTGAAATTTGGCACACTGATTGGAACAGGTCTAAGGAACATTCTGACCAAATTTGGGCCAAGTGCTGCCAATGCTTTAGCGTCAAAATTGGGTCAAATTTGGGACTAATTTGGAACTAGGTTTATGGTCTATAAACTATAAATTTTGTTCAATCATCACCAAATTTGGCATGTCATTTTCAGAGTAAGCCTCACAAAATGTTAGCATTTGCTAATGCTAAAAAAAAATAAATTATAGAATGACATCATAGTTTTTAATTTGATGTATGTTTTGGATCTTTGTCCTGCTGGAAGATCCAACCACGGCCTATTTGAAGCTTTCTGGCAGAGGAAGTCGGGGTTTAATTTAATATCTGTTGATATTTGATAGAGTCCATGATGCCATGTATCCTAACAAAATGTCCAGGTCCTCTGACTGAAAAACAGCCCCAAACATTAAAGAGCCACCACCATATTAAACCGTGGGCATGAGGTACTTTTCCATATGGCCACCTCTCTGTGTGCACCAAAACCACCTCTCGGGTTTATTGCCAAAAAGCTCTATTTTGGTTTCATCTGACCATAGAACCCGATCCCATTTGAAGCTCCAGTAGTGTCTGGCACACTGAAGACACTTGAGTTTGTTTTTGGATGAGAGTAGAGGTTTTTTTTCTTGAAACCCTTCCAAACAACTTGTACCATCCTATTCAGTGTGTTGAGACAATATAGACAAATTCCCAAATTCCAGGTTGATTCATAACATTTCCAACTTCTTAATTATTGCCCTGATGGTGGAAATGGGCACTTTCAATGCTTGTGCTAATATATAATTAACACATATATTATAATATATGTGTGTGTGTGTGTGAAGCTCAACAACCTTTTGCTGGACATCACAGCTATATCCCTTGGTTTTAACCCATTGTTGTGAATGACTAAGGGAATTTGGCCTGTGTGTTACCTCATATTTACACCCCTGTGAAACAGGAAGTCATGGTTGAACAATTTTTCTGTTCCTAGTCAGCCAGGTGTACTAAAAAAAATGCATTTTTCTCATATGAACTCATAGGGGAACAATAATCGTTGCACACCAACATTAAACAAAGATTTTTTTTTTCTTATAAACCTGTGGGGTTTTGTTTTTTTTTTTTTTGCAATTGTTTGATATCCACGAGAGCAGAGTGTTTTTGTGAATTTTTTGAACAAAAGATCAAAAGGTTAAACAATAAAGACAATTTTTCACAGCCTTCTTCGCTCATATTTACCAAGGTTGCCAATATTAGTGGAGGGCACTGTACGTTATACATAGTTCATAAAACATAAAACTCCATCCTGAAGACCACACCTGATGATATTAGGGTAGTGGAGCATTCTTAGCATACCGACACTGATATGGTGGTGGCATTTTAGTGGGTATGAGTGTGTAAGGTGAAGATCCTTATAAAGAGCTACAGGACTAATATAAATCATGCATGGAAATATGCTCTATAGTGACTATTTATACAACTAGAAGGTGGACTAACAAGTACTCTAGGAAAGCTGCTGAATTTGATACACTAGTAGCAGCACCATGCATACTGTACTACCATGTCATTGAAATGTCAACACAGTGCTGTCAAATTCTGGAAACTGATTCATCAGAAGGTGTTGATTCTTTTTCAATAACGGTAGCTTTGACAATAGTCTCATTATAAGGCAAATCACAGAGTACTGCATTTATCATCTAATAATATAACAATATAGTTTCTATAATAGAAACTCATTCACAGGGTGAATTTTGTGAAGTTTTCTGTGAGGAGATGTTTGTTTATCATTTTCGGAAGGAGTCTCCAGTGTCAGCGCTTCGGAACAGTCAGGGGTAAAGCTGTAACTTTAGGTTTTCCAATACAGGAAAGCAGTGCAGAGGATGTTGCAGGTTTGTGGTTCCTTTTTAACCTAACAAGCTGTACTATCCTGTACTGCCCTATTCATTTCAGGAAAGAGCAAAAATACAGGGAGGCTCTTGAGGAAGCGACTGTTTAAGGTGGGTGATAACAGGAACTAACACTAACAGCAACAATAAACTGTTCAAATGTACAAAAAGACCATTTGTTAATGTATATAAAAAAAAAGGTAAACATTAAAGAGGAATAAAATGCTCTTGGAGGAAAATCAACTTAGGGGTGCTAACTAAGCCCACATTGTGTCGTTGATTATTTTCTTTGTCATGTATTATTCCTTACTGAAAATACATGCGGTATTGCATAGAGTTTTACATATTTTAAGGATATTTACAGCATTTATGCAGCATAGCGGTACTGCATTGGGTATTTTATAAATTGCATTTCTCTTATTGAAAAGCGGGTCTCAGGTGCCTGCAGTAGAAGATCTGTATTGAGGTAGTTTGGACGGAGAGCAGGGCTTTTGTCAGAAGCCTATACTCATCTCTCCATCACTCTGACACCTGCTGACAACACCAATTGTGTCTCACACTAAAATGGCCACCGAGAGCATTCATTTGTTGGAGAGTGTCTCATGTCAGTGAGATTCTGGGAACGCTCTCTCTCTCTCGCTCTCTTTCACTCTCTCTAACCCCCCCCACCCCCCACCTTCTTGCGTCTCTCTGTGCGGCTGCTCTCTTTTCAGACTTTATTACTTTGAAACGCTTCTGACCCTGGCTATAATCCCCATTCTATTTCAAGGAGGGAGTTAGTAATAAAGCGCCAATATAAAGGTTGGAATGAAATCCAATGGGGTCCCACGTAGTGAATGTCAGAGAAAGAGCAAACACAGGGGGAGGGGCTGTGGGGCGTTTGGAGAGAAAGAGCAAGCAAAGGGTTCCGGGTGGTGGGGAGAAGTGGAGAGAGGGAGAACTGGCAGAGACAGCAGGTGGAGGAGAAAGAGAGTGATAGCACACTCCGAGCACTGTCAGCCGCCTGTGTTCTTTCTGCTCTCTTCGCATTACTAGCCCTCTGACATGTGAGTCCTGACTTGAAAAGAATTCAGACGCAAGCTTTTTTTTTCTCCCCCCCTCATTTATGCTTAAGCATTGCTTCTGGGATTGAATTAGGGCAAAACCATTATACAGTTGCCATGGAGACCCAGGCACAAATGCTGATAAAGTGTGTGTGTGTGTGTGTGTGTGTGTGTGTGTGTGTGTGTGTGTGTGTGTGTGTGTGTGTGTGTGTGTGTGTGTGAGAGAGAGAGAGAGAGAGAGATTCTCTTTCTTGCCAAATAAGCTCAATGAAGCAGACTACATACATGCCACATTTTGAGCAGGCTGACAGTGAACCCACCAGTGTCAGTGTGTGTGTTTGTGTGTGTGAGTGTGATGAATCCAGACTGTGATCCTGAATGCATAAGTAGCCTCCAGTCTGCCGGAGTGGCGCAGTTAGCCATACACTCACTGCCTCCGTGAGGTGGACTTGAGCTCGGGCGCCAATTAGGCAAGTGCTGGGCTTCTGCCAGAGGAGCCACAAATAATCTGTCACTTTCAGCAGGCTAGTACAAATGGCCGAGATGGTTATCATTACAAAAACAAGAGCATGTTCACTCCGAGGGAGAAATACATCACTGTGGGCTCCATTCACATTGCACAAAGAGGTGGTGCCTGGTGAATAGGCTGCGCCACAAAACCTGAATAAAAAAAAAAAAAAAAAAACATGTTTGAACTGAAGAAGAAAAAGATCCTCATTGTAACCTTGATGTCAAAACTGGTGCATTGTATCACAGCTTGCACTGAAAAATGGCTTTCAAATGTACTAAGCTGAATACAAAGGCTTCAAGAGAGCAGGGTTGTTGTTTTTTTTTTTAAAACAAACCTATACTGCATATGGCTGGATATCATTGCACAAAACAGCTGGGCTTTTCTGAATATTAATCCCAAATAAAAATCCAAATGTCCTTGCTCGTCAGTGTGTTTACTGTACTTGACCGAATCCGGGTGTGCGCTAAGCTCTTTTATTTTATGCAGGCAAGCAGAAATGACGTATTATTAGTTTATTTCCCGGGACCACCGTTGGATGTCATGGGAGCACCTCAAGCCATGTCATTATAATATATTATACACAAATTTGTCGCAGATCGCTTTCATCTCAGGCAAATGGCTGTAGAGAGAGAAATGGAGGAGATGGGAAGCTGAGGCAGCAGCCCTGTGCCACCATTCACCAGAATCCAATTTACAGAGGCAATGAGGGATATGACATATAATGTATCCTAATTTCACATCAGGCAAATATAGCTGGCGAAGCGCTCCCCGTACACAACATGCATACCTAAAGATTCCAGTGCTGTGATGGACACACTGCATCTGGAAACATCCTCAATGTGTTGAAGTAATTCATGACATACAGGCATTCATGACATACACACTTTCAGTTGCGCCCCCCAAACTAATGTTAGAATTTGTTTTTGCGTTTGGGCTCAGAGCAAAAACTGCATGCATGAAGAAAATCCTTGCAGCAAGTAAAGCAAAGGTTTGTGATGAACTGCATATTGCATTTTTTGTGCACAGTTTGGCCTCCATATAAATTAAGGATTTAACCGTATATGAATACATTGCACGGATCGAACGGATACAAACATACCTGGTTGAGACTAGACGTGTGCATCAGGACTGGGAGACTGCGAGTCTATTTTTATTTTCATACTTTCATGCATGCGAGTGCGAGTATGAAGCTTGCAGGTCCAAGACGGCACTCATTAACATGAAACAAACCGGAGGCGCACTATTGTATGTTTAGCTTATTGTCAGTGGCTTGCTCTAGAAGCCTGTCCTAAACACCGCCTTAATTTACACCAAAATGGTGCAAACCATATTTCTACCGTCTATTGTCTTCAAAAGAAATATGCTTTTATTTCTAGAGCTGCCACTTCATCTAGTCATTTGGGACCATGTGATATGCACAAAGTAGTATATGCCCACCCAAACCAAACCCCTCCCCCCGGTCTCGAAAAATAAGAAGGGACAAAAAAAAAAAAACGAACTTACTCATTTTTCATCATTGTAAATGAACATTCTTGTTATTAAAAGAAATTCTTCCCACAAAATCACAGGACATTATAATAAAATACCACTTAAAGGACTCCAATTGGACCATCAACAACACTTCTGTCCAGCTTCCTAGTAGACTCTGATAGAGCGCCTAGTGAACTTTTCTGATCTTTCTGGATCGTAACAAACCCGAAAAACTAGGGCAAATCTGATGAAATATAATTAAATGCCTATTGTCAGATATAAACAACAAGTTTCTGACTTGTCTACATTGTTTTCAAAGATAGTTCTCTAGCTTGCTCAGTCACATTAGATAGAAACCTTGCCCAAGCTGGTACAAGTTCTGGAGTTGATTAAAGTTCTGCTTGGTGGCAGGAAATATCACGGTTACTTAGTAGTCAGGACAGATCAATGCAATCAACTTTGGGTGGGAAAACAGTGATAAAGAAAGCAGGCTAAATCTACTTTGATATCACTTTGTGTAGAGATGTGTAGGAGCGCATGTTCTCCCCGTGCTTCGGGGGTTTCCTTCCCCAGTCCAACAAAATGCATTGTAGGCTGATTGGCATTTCCAAAATTTGTGAATGGGTGTGTGAATGTGTGTGCAATTGTGCCCTTTGATGGGTTAGCACCTCATCCAGGGTGCCCCCCGCCTTGTGCCTCGAGTCCCCTGGGATAGGCTCCACGCGCCCCTGTGTTGGATAAGCAGTATAGAAAATGGATGGACGGACGGACCTGCCTGCTCCTGAAACAATTCCTTCTGTCATTTTGTGACCTTTTAACAAGTAAAAGATAAAAAGCTACTACTAATAGTAGGTGTGTAATGATGCATCGTGACACGATGCTTCACGATGCAAGAATGGAACAACGTGCATTGTGGAAATGTGTCATTCACATCATGGAGATCAGCATTCTATTACCAGAGGCCCCAGACTGTGCATCCACAGAGTGAAAATATATGGAGAGCACACTGTTCACATGATCACATTTTTACACGGAGAGTCTGCACTTTACTGGAAATCATCTGTACTTCTGAAGTGACCAACAGCTCCGGATCTCTATCATTATAGGTTATGTGGTTACACAACCACATTATAATCGTTAAAAAGAGGTCTTCGGGGCCCTCGCGGACGCTTGAGAAGATGGCCGCTTAAATCCTAGCCCCACTCCGAATTGTTCAGTAAATCGCTACTTCCTTGGGTTTAAATCAAAGAATCTCGCATTTAAAAGGTGGGACATATAGCCAACATGTCTGAGACCCAGGAGCCAAGGGATTTTCCACTTTTCGCAACTTCAGGTACACAGTAAAAGAAGAAACAAACCACGTCAACAGAAACATCCTCATCGTCGGCGGAACAAACTAACCCAATTCTGAACGAATTACGAGCGCTTAGTGCTCAGTCGGGGAACATTGAGGGTTGTTTTGACACTATCGAAAATCGTCTCGATGCTATATCCACCTCTTTTTCTGCAGTGCACGAGACTTTATCCAGTTTATCACAAAACAGCTTCTGCGAACAAATCAAGTTTAACGGAAGCTAAAGACAGAATCACTATCGCAGAAGACGCTCTACGGGTCTGCGAGGGTGAGCTTTCTACGCTGGCTAAAACGGCAGCCCAGCTTCAAGCCAAAGTGGATGACTTGGAAAACCAGGGAAGAGACTTCACATGCTAGAACTTTCCTGGGACCTCATAGCACATAGTCATTTTTAATCTGTTCAGAATGGCTGATGTGGTTACGCTACATCATGCTAAATATTTTCCATCATTCTTTGTTGTAGGAGTATTCCGGGATAATATTTATATTTTGACTTTACTGGAGCGGATTAACGTTTGCGTTTCTCACAATGGGTAGTTTTCTGAACCTTATGTTGGTAACAGTTATAGTTTTTTCTTGCTTGAGACTAACGTGGTACAGAGACCTAGGTTCAGGGGTATTTGGTTGACCCTGTTGTTTGGGGACAGTGTCAGGTTTTGGCGGGGGTCCTTGTTTTGTGTTATTTGTTCAATAATGTTAAAAACGTGCCCATCACACACTTTGATTATTTTGTTTTGTCTTCTAATACCACGCAAGCAGTCTATCACTTTTCCATACCTCATTACTACGCTGAGCTCGACTAGGTTTATGGAATGTTAAAGGATTAGGACACGTGATAAAAATTAAAAAACAAATACTGACATTCTTGAAAAAGGAAAGGGCCACAGTCGCCATGCTTCAGGAAACACATTTATCAGACAGTGAACATTTGAAATTTAATCGGACTGGGTGGGTCAAGTATATTATTCTTCATGCACAGCTAATCCCAGGAAAAAAGCCCCGATTATTTTAATTAGTAAACATTTACCATTTATTCTTGAACATCAAATTAGAGACCCAGAGAGCAGATTCATTTGAGTCACAGGCCTTATATTTAGCCTCACAGTAACATATTACTATGCTAAATATTTCCGCACCAAACGAAGACTCTCGTAAATGTATTACCAAAATGATCTTATTTAATGAGCATTGCAAGGGACTAGAGGTCTGCACTGGAGATTTTAATGGCGTGATGGATGAGAGATTGGACAAATCCTCGACGGGCACCTTAGTTAATCCCAGATCCTCTTTGGTTCTTAGAGAATTATGCAAAGAGTCGGGTTTAATTGATAGCTGGAGAGAAATGAACCCTCATATTAGGAGCTATACATTCTATTCCAATCCCCATGGTTCCTACTCAAGAATCGACTATATCTTTATCCCAAATACCTATTTCAACAATACATCTCTGAGTAAAATTGGCTCAATCGCCATCTCAGATCACGCTCCAGTTCAGATTGATATCACATTGAGTACTTTGCCAGCAAGAAGCAAAGTGTGGAAACTGAATTCGTCTCGGCTAACAGACCCAAAATTTTATGGAGTAATCAGAGATTCGCTTTATGTCTAAACCCGACTATTCAGTTCCTGTGCTCCTGGAATGCATTTCTCATTTCAGTTGTCTCTCCGGCTATAAAGTAAACTTTTCAAAATCCATACCATTACCTTTAAATATCTCCTCCCTAGAGCACTTAAAATCAATTTCCCCCTTTCAAATTGAGAATGGCTTCAGGTATTTCTGTCACAACTTCGCTCGATGGATCTTATAAGCAATAATTATATCCGTCTTATAGAAACAATAAAAATTCATTGGTAAACCTTGTTCTCACGCCCCATCTCGTTTCTAGGGAGAATAAATGTAGTAAAAATGAACATGCTTCCCAAGATTTTAGATTTATTTGAGTCTATACCTAGTTATTTACCCAGTTCATTTTTCAAAAACTTTAATAAACACCTTTCAAAATGTATATGGAATAATAAAATGCCACGGATCAATTTCTCCAAATTAATGAAGCCGAGGGACGAGGGTGGGATTGCCCTGCCAAATCTTCAATTGTATTATAGGGCAACTCATATGATTAGTTGGTGCAGCGAAAGGACAAATTCTATTTGGTATAATATGGAAGCAGCGATTTGTTCTCGGCTACCAATTAGATTTCTACCATATGTTAAGTTCTTTACAAAGTTAAAGGGCATCTCAGAACATTATGTAATATTTAACACTCTCTGGGCCTGGAGAGACATTAACACATATCTTAAAATACCTCCTCTCTCCTCGTCTTCTTCACTTTCTTTTAATCCTGATTTCCCCTCAACATTTCAAAACATCGGGCTTTCGGCATGGATGAAATTGGGAATCTCCCAAATATCTTTCCTACCTTCAGAGGGCATCCTACAATCTTTCTAACAGATTATGGAACAATATAATGCCCCGAAGCCAAATTTTTACACAATATCTTCAGTTGCGACATTTTATAAAACTCAAGATAGAAGGGGTTGAGTTGAGAATGGACATATCAGAGATTGAAGACGTTTTATTACATCAGGCATGTTTAAAGGGTTCAATATCAAAGATATATGGTACCTTATCTTATAATTGTACTTCTACCTTGGTGGGACTGAAGGGTGTGTGGGAAATGGACCTCGGTCAAGCCATTGAGGACAATGACTGGGCTGTTGTATGTGATAATCATTATCCCAAAAGTACTTCCCGTGGGATTCATGAGTTTAATTTCAAATTCTTCAATAGGATATATCTTACACCGATATGTATTAAGAAGATATTTGCTAACACACAGGTTTGTGCTTCAAGTGTAATAAAGAAAAAGATACATTTATACATTGTTTTTGGCATTGCAACAACATTTTTTCATACTGGAAAAAATACATGACGTAATAGAAGATCTTCTTGCACTACATTTTGACATGACCCCAGCCTTGTGTCTCTTGAATCTTAATGTGAACATTTTGGTTAAAAAAGATGCAAAGCAGTAATTCATTGTTCTGGTTTATCTAGCCAAAAAATGCATTTTGTTACTTTGGTCTGCATCACAGGCTCCATGTCTCAAAATGTGGAGATCACAGATTGCTACATGGTTACCACATGCTCACCTACGACAAACATCAAGAATCTGAGGAATTCTGGTCAATATAATCTTCCCCCTGGGACTACATGCACACCAGACTGCGCTCAACCTCTTTTTAACTCCATACGTAAAGGATGTTCAAAATCAGTGTGACTCTACTTTTATCCATCTTATTTTACTTATTTATTTCTTTTTTTACTTTTTCTTTTCCTTTAGGGTTTGAACACCCTGTATTTTGAAGAGATCTTTGTTAAGCTAGGTGATACTGCTGATGTTAATTTGATATTGTGGGGAATAATAAAAATTAAATAAATTTTTTTTAAATGTTTGGAAAATTAATTAAATAAATAATAATAAAAAAGACTCCAGCCCTGCACCTCTGCAATCGACAATGTCTGAGAAAGAGCCCATGGAAGTTGGGCATTTTAACCGACTTTGGAGCGCTGTTCCAGTTAAAATGATGTCTCAGGTGCTACTACAGAGCTCCTTATGTTTCATTCGCTCATTTTTCCCGGGTCAGTCAGAATTTATAAATGTATTTATTTACTAGTAGCAATTTTTGATTTATTTGTTTTACCCAGACAAAGATGTAGTCTTTTTTGCCATAATTTTTCGTCAATAACATTTTGTTTAAAATATT
This sequence comes from Ictalurus punctatus, assembly GCF_001660625.3. Classification (NCBI taxonomy): domain Eukaryota; kingdom Metazoa; phylum Chordata; class Actinopteri; order Siluriformes; family Ictaluridae; genus Ictalurus; species Ictalurus punctatus. The sequence continues at coordinate 5,908,872 of NC_030431.2, read as the reverse complement.
CTGAAAATCAAATTCAATCGAATGGAGTATATTATTACCACAACTAATAGGTATTAAAAGCAGGATTGGAAAAAAAAAATAATAAGCTGCTCGCTGAATCTGCTAATCTAGTATCACAGGAAAGACTATTCGAAAGTGTTGAGGCGTGGACAATCAATACAACAGTCCGACTTGACTTTAGCCGATATCAGACTGTCTTATCTAGTACCTGGGAGTTAAAGACACACACAAACTGTTTTTTTTTTTATATTTCTGCATGTGTTTGGCATACACGTTAAAGCCGCCAACATACTGCATTAAGTGCACTCTACTGTTTGGCAGAGGAGATATAGACCAACATATGACCACATCTCTCCCTGATGCCATTTAAGACGTTTTGCTATACAAACATGCCACATATGTGGAATCTGTATAAAGTCTTTTCATCGCTTCCTCACCGCTGCAAATGGAGCCCATGGGGGAAAGTGTGCCACATGAACGTAATAAAAGCTGCCATGGCTAGAAACTACTCCTCGCTCTCTGGAGCCACACAGCACACAAACAAGCCTACGTTTCGCCAAATCCAAAGTTGAAGCCAAGCTAGACAAAGAAATCCCTTCTTACATTTATTTTCCCTGTGCCTTGAGCTCCTTTTATTAGTTCACAGATAATTAGTTACTGTTAAAAAAATAAAACAACTAAACATGCACTAACAATGGCCCTCATGTTAGCGAGGAAAAAAAAAAAAGACTCCCCTGAAAAGTATTGCAAGCCAAGCACTTTTATACACATTCATAAGATAATTGCTGCATGCTCCTCTATTGTTATAAATCAAACATAGCAACTGTTATCACTCAACAATTCAATTCAGCATAATAATTCAAAGAAGCATGCACAGCTATGGCATATAAGTAGGCTAGGTGAGCTAAAATTAGCGCTCTTTATAATGTGGCATACACATAACTATGAATACCGCAGGCATGCAATCCTTTTTTCACAGGAGTGTATGCAGGAATCTGTAATGCCTGGCAAGGGTGGACGCCTTCATTCCAGCACTGAGGGGCCTGAGGGGTCTGGCCGTGTCCACATCATCTACGTTCCCACACATCCTTGACGTGAAGGATTGTGAAACATCTTTTATCACCATTGTACGGCGTGCAGGCTCTGTCCAGATGGGGGGGATAAAACATGCATGAGTTGCCCGCAGCTCCAAAAATAATTATACTCATTTACCAGAGATGGAGAGAGTGCATCCAACCAAGTCAGCAGCCATCATACCGACAAAGCTCCCAGCATACTAATGAAGATGTGGGACAATGACCAATCGCCCAAACCCTTTCACACACTCTCACTCTTACTTTCACTCGCTCCCTCTGCATTGTGCTATATGGAAATTTCACACGTAGGAGAGAGGGACAATATACAGTAATCCACATACTGTATATAATGTACAGTATATACTCACTGAAGCTTGAACAGTGCAATGAAACTGAACCATGTCTAGTGCAACACTTAGTTACACGACTTGCTTAGGTATGGTTATGTAAAAATTATACATACATGCATGCATATACACCAATCAGTCATAACTTGAAAACCACTGACAGGTGAAGTGAATAACATTGATTATCTCGCCTGTCAATAGGTGGGATATAAACTCAGCAAAAAAAGAAAAGTCCACTCACATTCAACTGCTTTTATTTCCAGCAAATTTCTTAACGTGTAAATATTTGTATTAACATAAAAACATTCAACAACTGAGACATAAACTGAACAAGTTTCACAGACATTTGATGAACAGAAATTGAATAATGAGTCCCTGAACAAAGGGGGGGTCAATATTAAAAGTAACAGTCAGTATCTTCAGCTGCTTTAAGTACTACAGTGCATCTCATCCTCCTGGACTGCACCAGATTTGTCAGTTCTTGCTGTGAGATGTTACTCCACTCTTCCATCAAGGCATTTGCAAGTTCTCCATCACGTCTGGGGGACACATCATTGCATGTAATTTTCCACTGCAGGACGATCAGCTGTCCTTCCTGTCTCCCTGTAGCACTGTCTTACATACATTACTTACAGACATTGCAGTTTATTGATTTGGCCACATCTGCAGTCATCATGCCTTTCTGCAGCAGGTCTATGGCATGTTCACGCAGGTGAGCAGGAACCCTAGCTATCTTTCTTCTGGTGTTTTTCAGAGTCAGTAGAAAGGTCTCTTTAGTGTCCTAAATTATTGTAACTTTGACCTTAATTGCCTACGGCCTGTAAACTGTTGTGTCTTAAGGACTGTTCCACAGGTGCATGTGCAATAATTGTTTATGGTTCACTGAACAACCATGAAAAACTCTGCAAGCAAGTGAACTCAGCAAGTGAACAGTCGGTTTTCAAAGTTGAATTGTTGGAAGCAGAAAAATGGGCAAGCATAAGGATCTGAGCAACTTTGACAGGGGCCAAATTGTGATAGTTAGACAACTGAATCTCCAAAACAGCAGGTCTTGTGGAGTGTTTCCAGTATGCAGTGGTTAGTACCACAAAAAGTGGTCCAAAGAAGGACAACCAGTGAACTGGCAAAAGGGTCAAGGGCACTCAAGGCTCATGATGCGCATGGGGAGCAAAGGCTAGCCCATCTGGTCCGATCCCATAGAAGAGTTACTGTAGCACAAACTGCTGAAAAAGTTAATGTTGGCTATGATAGAAAGGAGTCAGAACACACAGTGCATCACAACTTGCTGCATATGGGGCTACGTAGCCACAGACCTGTCAGAATGCCCATGCTGACCCCTGTCCACCGCCTATAATGGACCTGTGAGCATCAGAACTGGACCATGGAGCAATGGAAGAAGGTGGCCTGGTCTGATGAATCACATTTTCTTTTTCAACATGTGGACGGCAGGGTGAGTGTGTGCCGCTTACCTAGGGAAGAGATGGAACCAGGATGCACTATTTGAAGAAGAAAAACTGGCGAAGGCAGTGTGATGCTCTGTGCGATATTCTGCTGGGAAACCTTGGGTCCTGGTATTCATTTGGATGTTACTTTGACACGTACCACCTACCTAAACATTTCTGCAGACCAAGTACACCTCTTCATGGCAACGGTATTTCCTAATGTCAGTGACATTAGGGAATTGTCTGAGGAACATGACAAAGAGTTCAAGGTGTTGACTTGGCCTCCATATCACCACCTCGCGACTTACCGGATTTAAAGGATCTGATGCTAATGTCTTGGTGCCAGATACCATAGCACACCTTAAAAGGTCTTATGGAGTCCATGCCTCGATAGGTCAGATATATATAAATAAAATAAAGGATTATTCGAATAGTGGGCAAAGAACCTTGATCAACTTCCAAATAAATTCAAGCTGACCTGCAGACATAGGGTACAACAGTGTCAGCTCGCACTATCCATCGCCACCTGAATGAAAAGGGATGCTATGGTAGATGCAGGAGGACTCCGCTGCTGACACAAAAACATTTAAAAAAAGCCAGATTGGAGTTTGCCAAAAACTTACCTGGGGAAGCCAAAATCCTTCTGGGAGAATGTCCTGTGGACAGATGAGACTAAAATAGAGATTTTTGGTAAAGCACATCATTCTGCAGTTTTCAGAAAATGAAATGAGGCCTTCAAAGTAAAGAACACAGTCCCTACAGTCAAACATGGTGAAGGTTCACTGATGTTTTGGGGTTGCTTTGCTGCTTCTGAAGACTATCAAATAATTCTGGGGCATGATGTAGGGCCGTCAAAGGTCATGGGTCTTACAGCAGGACACCCAAAGCACCCAAAAATGGTTTAAGACAATGTGCTGGACAGTTCTGAAGTGGCCAGCAATGAGTCCAGATCTAAATCCCATAGAGCACCTGTGGAGAGATCTCAAAACAGCAGTTGGGAGAAGGAACCCTTCAAATCCGAAAGACCTGGAGCAGTTGGCAAAAGAAGAGTGGTCCAAACTTCCAGTAGGGAGATGTAAGAAGCTCACTGGTGGTTACAGGAAGCGATTGATTCCAGTTCCTTTTTCCCAAAGGGTGTGCTACCAAATATTAAGTTGAGGGTGCCAAAAATTTTGTCCAGTCAATTTTTGGAGTTCTGTGTGTAGAATGTCTCAGATTGGGCTTTTCTTCTCTGCTTTTTTGTGCTGTCCCAATGCAAACAAAAGAAATAAACATGTGAATAACAAAGCATTTGTAATAGCAGCAATTTTCTGGGAGAAGTAGTGCATTGTCTAAAAGAAATGCAGGGGTGACCATAATTTTGGCCATGACTGTATATACAGTGCTGTGAAAAAGTATTTGCTTCTGTTTTTGTGTACATCTCATACTAAATTGTTTCAGAAATTAAAACAAAATCCAAGATAAAACAAAGGCAACCAGAGTAAACACAATGTTAGCCAATACCAACTGGACCTGTGTGAAAATGTATTTGCGCCCGTAGTTACTAATTCCACAAATCTATGAAACTACACTCATGATGGGGTTCAGCTGGACTAGACACACCCAGGTCTGATTACTGCAAACCCTGTTCAATCAAATCAACACTTAAATAGAAATTTTTGAACAGCATGAAGTTGGTTAAATGGTCTTACTCAGTAACACACTGTGCCAAAGTTGAAAGAAATTCCAGAAATGATGAGGAAGAAAGTGATTGAAATACATCAGTCTGGGAAGAGTTACAAAGCTATTTCAAAGGCTCTGGGACTCCAAAGAACCACAGTGACAGCCGTTATCTCCAAATGGAAAAACTGCAAGAGCACAGCAACAACTCATCCAGCCAGTCACAAAAGAGCCAAGTACAACATCAAAGGACCTTGCACTTGCATCAATAAAGGTCACTGTTCATGACTCCACTATCAGAAACACACTGGGCAAAAATGGCATCCATGTAGAAGTGAAAACCACTGTTAAGCCAGAAGAACATTAAGGCTCATCCGAATTTTGACAAAACACACCTTGGTGATCCTCAAACCTTTTGGGAGAATGTTCTGTGGACTGATGAGTCGAAAGTGGAACTGTTTGGAAGACAGGAGTTCCGTTACATCTGGAGTAAACCAAACACTGAATTCCTTAAAAAGAACATCATACCTACAGTCAAGCATGGTGGTGGGGATGTAATAGTGTGGGGATGCTTTGCTGCTTCAGGGCCTGGGCAACTTGTATTAATTGAGAAAAAGATGAATTCTGTTCTTTACCAGAAAAAAAGGAGAAAGGGAAAAGGAGGTCTTCAGTTCATAAGTGGAAACTCAAGAGCAACTGGATTATGCAGCAAAGCAATGATATAAGCCTAGGAGTAAGTCCACCTCTGAATGGTTCAAAAAAAGCTAAATGGATGTTTTGGAGTGGCCTAGTCAATCTCCTGACTTGAACCAATTTATGATGCTGTGGCAGGACCTTTAATGGGCAGGTCATGCACGAAAACCCTCCAGTGTGGGTGAACAAAAGCACTTCTGCAAACAAGAGTGAGCCACAATTCCAACCACAGTACTGTGAAAGACTGAACTCCAATTATCAGAAGCGTCTAGTTGCAGTTATTGCTGCTAAAGGTGTCACAACCAGATTTTAAATTTAAAGGGGAAATAATTTTTTTACATTGGGGTGATAGATGTGAAATCACTTTTCTTTCTTTTTTTTTTTAACTTCAATTTAAAAAAAATAAATAAAAACTGTTGTGTATTTACTCACGTTGCCTTTGTTTTATGTTGTATTTTATCTGAATATCTACAACTGAATAAATCTGGATGGGGCAAATACTTTTTCATAGCACTGTGTGTGTGTGTGTGTGTGTGTGTGTGTGTGTATATATATATATATATATATATATATATATATATATATATATATAATATATACACACACACACATAAGATGACTAACTGCTGTATGTACTTTTTGCAAAAACATTTGAGAATGACAAACTAATTCTCTTCCTGCATCATCATCATTATGCATAACTCTCAGCTGATCTGTATTCCTGGTTGCTGTACTTTTACATGAACTCAGACTCCGTGAACCAGAAAATAACATTTCCATTCTGCTAGCATGATTATTTGATATGGAATATCAACTTGGTGTGGTAATCTGACAGTACAGTTAAATCCAAATCTCCTCCGCCTGGTGCAAATTGCCATGAATGTCATGGGAAAGAAAAACCCCATCCTTATGTGAGCAATCAATTCTCAGGCAAGCCAACAAAATTCTGTCTGATCCTTCCCACACTCTCCATGGTGAATATGAACTATTACCCTCTGCTAAAAGATACCCGGTCTATCCATGTAGGCTGAATTGGTAAAAAAAAAAAAAAATTTCTTCGTGGCAGATTCCGTGCTAGATGGAAAAGCAATTGCACTGGGGGGAAAACCATGAAATACAATACACAGACAGTATTGCTTTTCATTTGTGATATGCGGACAATATGCCACACTGAAAAGCAAAACCTTTATTGCATTGCGCTTACATCTAGAGCGAAAAAAATAAAACAATCAGGGGATTGCTTTTTGAGAAATTAATGCTGACTTCGTGTCAGAAGTGAATGCAATTCCCTGTTGCTCTGCATTTCACGCTCGTCGGTGCATTGCAGTAGTGCCACACTGAAATGCAATCACTGTGCAATCACATCCTTAAGCCTCGCTGTAACCGGTGAAGATAAGAAGCGCCTGAATGCGTCATTTCCCAGGACGTGTTGCTGTCTATATATAAAGGAACACCCTTTGCAGTTTCTTATCGGTTTCTTCATTCCTTCTGCATTGAACCCTTAATCATTAGGGATTTCAGCATTATTACTAAAACACGATGAATGATAAATGTGTTAATTAAAATAAAATACAATACTTACAGCAGGACCTAGGTGTTGTGTTATCAAATTCCTTAGACATTCAGCGATATTGTGTCCTCAAGACATCACGAAGTAGGTATTAGATTAGACTTTGAAGTTAGACGCTGAAGTTTTTCAAGTTCATGGATTGATGCTTTCTTTATTATGAATCACATTGTTGTGACTTGTGACAACGTTCTGATATACTTAATACGAGATATACTAGTTAGGACACTGGGATTGTGTAGCACTGTTGGATACATGATCATTAAATTGATACCAAATGGAATATTAAGACTATACTAAAAGTCTACAGACAAGATTTTTATTTATTTTTACCATAACCCTTTCGTGCACCGTGTTCACACTTATCTACAGTCAATTTGAGGCTGTTCTTTGGGGAAATAGAAGATGTAAATCACTTCCAAATCCTTTGAGACTGCAATTTGACATAAAACATTATCCTGATTGCTGTCGCTGTCTGTAGACTGTTTGCCTTTCTCAATGCAACATCTCACTGGATCTTTATGCATGGCCATCAACATGAATATTATCATTTCTTTCTTTTTTCCCCCAGGTATACTGTTTTTTACCTTACCTATATGCAATTTTAAGTAGTAAAAAAACATCTGCACATGTTTTAGAATGAAAGGAATAATAGAAACCATGGACATGAACTAACATGGCACAGATGGTCGGTTTTCATTTGCGGCCGTGGACTTGTCTTGTGTCGCAACCAAAGCTACAGTGACAAATAAGAAATAATTCTACAGGCCGGTGTAAACCATGCACTCTCAGGAAAAATAATCGGTACCTTTCCTTGCATCTTTGTCGCTGGAGTGGTATCTGGAGTGGTATGTGGAGTGGTATCTGGAGTGGTAAGGGGTTCAGCTTTTGTACCTTTAATATGTATGTTTCACCTGGAAAAACGGATATAGTCTACCTTTATGATTTAAGGTACATAAAATGAACCATAATTAGTGTATACAGTAAAAGATACAGACAAAAGGTACAAAAGGTGTGCACTTGCGACAGGGAAAAGAGTGTTTTCTTTGTTAAAGGACACTACACTATGTTTTCGTTTGTTTGTTGTTGAATTTCAGTGAAATAGGTCTGTGCTATGATTTGCACTATAGCGACTATAAACAATCAATCTCTCTCCAAGACTCTTTTATTTTCTTAATAGAAGGCTTTCGCTGGGCCAGAAACCTGAAAGGAAAGTCTTAAGTTTGATTCTTACAAAGCGCCAGAGTTTTTGTTGATAAATGTTAATTATAAAACAGATAGATTTGGTTCTAAAATCTTGCATTCGGTTGTAAAATCATCGATATGGATTCACTTCATCCAAAACAAATTGTTTTGTCCATAGAAAAGCCTAATCTTCGCCCGTTGCTTAGCAACCAAAGTGAAGAGGGATTCAGGCACTCCGCTTCACGTTGTGACTAAGAACACCCCTACCCGTGATAAAAATCACTGCAACTCGTTCCCTCGAGTGGCTTTAATAACACACAGTGATAATTTATCAATAATCATACAATTCTGTTTGTTACTTCATTCATTGGTCCCAACAATGGGGGAACAGTACAATTCAATTTAGTATGTTATTATTATTCACATAAACCAAATGTAGGGATCCATGCTCCATCTCCAATTTAACCCCTGGCGGTTACTATAGAAACAATAACATATTAAAATGAGAGCTTTAATATAAACCTGTGATTTATCTTGCTGGTACAAACACGTGTCCAATCAGAATTGAGAATTCAACGGCACTGTGGTATAATAAACTATATTTTCCATGCGATCTTAATTCTCTAGGTTCCTAAACGCTGACCCATAATCATCATCATCATCATCATCATCGTCATCATCATCATCATCGTCATTATCATCTCCCTGCTTTGCTTACCTCGATTCTCAGTTTTATCCGTGTGGAATGTTTTTCCTGTTACCTGGTTGCTGCACACTAACAACATTGCAGCTGCGGAGATGGGCTGCTCTAATACGAGGTGCAATAATTGATGAATGCGAGGTATAAAGGGGAGAAAAGGAGTGAGGAAGTGTGCTCGGCAGTGCATTAATCAACCCTTCTGATTGGACCCCCCACCACTGAATAATGCCTTTAAAGCAAAGACTCGTAAAGCTAGCTTATTAAATTTCTCACACTTTGCAGGTGATCACACGCGCATCCCGACTGAGTCGGGTTCGATCTACGGCTCTCGGGGGAGAGATTTGAAAAGATGCTCTAATTTCTGAGATATTTCAGTAAAGGCAAGGATTCTCGAGCTCTTTAGTGAATTACCTTTTGAAAAACAACTCAATAAAAATAATAATAGTGATAATGATAGAGCAGTTACAAGGGCTACAAATAAGGTGCAAAAGCAGGTGGATTTTCTGTGAATAAATGACGGAAATAAATATCTACAGAGGATTTAAACACCATTTTAACATGGTATGAGAAGAGCTTATTGTTTATAGTGTTTACAGTCTTTGTTGCTGCGCTCTTTTCTCGAAGGAAATCTCTAAATGAATGTATTATGAATAAACAATGTGTATTTCGAGGCAGGTTTTTAGCTGTCGATCGATTTGTCAATCCATCACAACTCTGCCTCTCTCTTGCTCTCTCTCTCTCTCTCTCTCACCTGTCTCACTTCTTTTTCTGGTCAAAGGTGGGCACCTGCTCAATGAGCTTTGATTTATGTCTTTCAATATTAACACATTTTTCATCCGTGGCCCGCAACGGAAAGCAAAGCTGATGAAGGATGGGAGGTAATCAAGAGCCTAATGTGAAGAAACGCCTCACCACAAATGACTAATGAAGTTGCTAAGAATTCAAACAGCATTAGTCGAGAGATTATAGATAGAATATTACAGTGACTTTCACATGTTCTGTAATGTCCCCTAATAAAGTTCTGCTACTTTGGACAAGAAAGTCGAAGTCTGCATGTCATGATAGTACTGATGGTCTTTAACCGAATATTTCACACAGCTGCGTAGAACTTGTAGAGCTGTAGGATACTAACACTTAATAGAAATGTTCAGATCAGGATTAAGAGCATCCCTCACAAAAAAATTATACAATGTGGTTTATGTAACTATGGCTGTGAAACTTAGAACTATAATGCGACCATTTTACTCTTACTTCATGGCAGTATATGTTAAATCATGGTTTAGCTACAGTGCTTAAGGGTAATAGATGACAAATCTCATATTTGGTTCAAAACTCTCAAATAGTTAAAATAATAATAATAATAATAAAAAATAGGAGACTGAAAGCTATTAGAAAATCAAAAGGATGACTATTTGAAATATTGTAGGGATGGCAACAATCTTGTAACTTTTTTTTTGCAGTATGAAATAAAATGAAACACGCTCTCCTTTAGTGCACAGGCGTAACCGCCTGTGTAGCAGATGGAAAACGTGTAGATAAAGAAAGCGAGCACCAAAGGATGCATCCAAGTGGCCTTTAGCATCTGTCCTCTGAGACACAGCATTGACAAACTTACACGCAGTAATTGGTCCATTATAAATCCCTTGGATCTCGATTGATTTTTCTGTTTTTAGGGCCCGGTCAAATAATCATCGTCTAGACATGGCGATTTGTATCACAGACTATTGCAGAATGTTGTTCTGACTCCAGTGGCTTATTTTCTGTAATTTAAAATAGCAGATTAAGTGCATTTGTAACAGGAAACAGCAACTGTTCATTCCACATTTACTGAGAGAGAGAAAGAGAGAATGGTGATGAACGCCAAGAACAGGCGTATCAAGCGCATAAGCCATGTCTATTCATAACATCCTATCCAGCTGCACCATTAGATAAATAATGAAGAAAGAAAAAAAAACTAATTTCTTACAAGCAAAATGGACAATGTACACCTTCCTAATTGAGAAAGTTTTATTTATTGTGTTTCCAATGTGGTCAATAAGCATCTAATTTCACAGAAACAGGCCCTGACACAGGCCCTGTCACAACGCCAACATGGCATGTGGATTGGTCAATGGAAGCTTCTACAGTTCAGAGTCTAAATACTTACTTACGCAAACGTACTCCAATTGTTTAAGTGAGCATAATGAATCCTCAAGTCTAAAACTTGCATTTAAAAACAGCAACAAGTTTGTTTTAAATCATGCATAGAGACACTGTATATTGTGGAACAGCCATAGACAATAAAGTCAGGGGTGCTAAAACTTGTAACAAATGTGTAGCAGCCTAGGAAAATCCTTCACATAGTGACATTTTGATGAAACTGTGGAAATTATAATAGCCCCCCCCCAGTATGCTTAAAGCAAAAAGTCAGAAGATACCATTCATGTTCCACTGAAGGACACCAACATGCAGATGGTCTAACAGGAACTGATACAGATTTTAGTTTGAATTTAATTTAACAAGCAATAAAAAAACATTTTTAAAAGAATAAATATGAGCATAAAATAAATAAACATCTATCTTTATAGCAGCTTTTATTCATAACCTACAGATTCACAGGCTATATCCAGTCTAGCATTGATTTCATGATTAATAATAATAGGCTTTATTTAAATGTTTTAATGGCAAACACCCCACCCATCTTTACATGTCTAACATGTCTATGTATGGAAAACATCATTAGTGACACTTTATCCAAGACTAAGCTTTACGACAGAAAATAAGCAATCGCTTCGTTCACCCACACCAGCCTTTCTAGTCTCAATTCCTGAGGTGAATTTCATTCGCATCATTTTACAAACCAGATCTGTTTTGTCGGTTACGTTAGCATGTGAATGCTACGACTTTGTCTACTGCCATCAGTGCGGCTAATTTGACAGACCTAGCTAGTCGATTGCTAGCTCGCTATCTAAGACCTAGCACACTTAGCTAGCAAGCTAGCAATTAAAATACTTTTAGGCAGACGGACCACTTTACTGTTTAGAACCTTAATGAAAACATTCCTGCATCATTTTGGGTAAATATATTTAAGTTTTCTAAAAAGTGGAGGTGTCAAAATGTGTTTTAAAAAAAAAAAAAAACAGTTTTACATATATTTTTAGACTGAAACAGTTCAAGTTTTCAGTCCATTACATTTTAATACAAGGGTGACCAGGTTCAGGTCCATGTCCTAAATAGAGGACACAAGGCTCCAAAGTTGATTGTTTTCCAATAACAGTAAATTCTGAAGCGTTTTAATCCCCTTATTCCACACCAATTTGTGAACATCCATCCATCCACTTTCTATACCGCTTATCCTGCTGGGTCACGGACCACATACTGGGGAAGCAGTTCCCCAGTTTTTTAAGGTCTCAAAGTGTCCAAACATTAAAATATATAATTTAAAGCAACCGAGGTCTACAAGTTAGCATCGGAGTACACTAGTACTAGTTACCACTCAAAAATACTGCAATAAGCCATCCGACATATTAATGTGGAATGACCTGCGGATGTGTTTTGAACACTCCCGTATTAACTGACACCGCCTGGAAGACCCGCCTCCTTCCCCAATCTCAAATCTATCTCCATTTTCACTAACCCATTTATATGGAAATATATTCGTCTCACACCTCCAGGGTCCGGGGTTCGATTCCAGAGTTTGCATGTTCTCCCTGTGCTGCGTGGATTTCCTCTGGGTACTCCGGTTTCCTCCCCCAGTCCAAAGACATGCATGGTAGGCTGATTGGTGTGTCTAAAGTGTCCGTAGTGTATGAAGGGTGTGTGAGTGTGTATGTGATTGTGCCCTACGATGGACTGGCACCCTGTCCAGGGTGTACCGCCCTGCGATGGACTGGCACCCCGTCCAGGGTGTACCCCGCCCTGTGCCCGATGCTCCCTGGGATAGGCTCCAGGTTCCCCCGCGACCCTGAAGAAGGAGTAAGCGTTAGAAGATGGATGGATGGATGGATACTTTTTGTCACTTAACTGTATTTATTAGGGATGCCACTAAAAAATGTGGGGCAAAAATAGACAAAAATGGCACTTCCGGTTTTCAGCCAAAGAATGAAGAAAGAATAAAGCCTAAAAAGAATGAATAAGCTTACAATCAAGTGTTTAATACTCGATTAAATTGATTAAAGTGTTTAAAGGAGTTTTCACAATTGCCACTGCCAGCCAGCAGTTCCAGACCGCACAGCTGCTAATATTATTAAGCCTTACCATACTTTCCTTAAGCCTGAAATGGTGGAAATGCTCATTTATCCCTTTTTCATTTATCAATTTCTTTTCATGGTAAATCACAAACAGGGAAAAATCAATATCGAATAAGCCTGGTCCACTATAAGGAACATCACATTTTTATATTATTTATTTATGATTTCACTCATCTTAATACATTATTGTTTCTACAGTAACAACTAATTCACAAGGAATTGCATGGTGGATGCTCCACATGGTCCAAGGCTAAAAATAAACAGATTTTAAAAACGTGTAATGTCAGTGAACGGATATTTATCGCTGCTATAATGTACTGTAAGTGATACCAGGAGCGAAACACTTCTGGAAATGCTTTGAGTCGGGCAACATTACATCCAGTCATTGATGAATTTTCTTATAACTGCATGCCTCAAAGTGTTTTATTCTTTACATAGCACGTACACTAGCTTTCTTTTTTTTTGAACTTTTTTTTTTTTACAGGAATTACATTAATACAGATATTTTACAGCAGTTCAAAGAAATCTCATGCACCATTTATCAAAGTAGTCAATAAAGGGTGTGTGACCGGGGCACTGACTTCCTGCTGGGTGAAATATTCATTGCTGGCTGGCTGTGGGAAACACATGCTCTAATGCCTACAAACGCACTGCCAAAGACTTTTTCACCTCGCCAGTCATCACATGAAAGGCTGGAAAAAGAGGCCCAAAGGGCTCCGTTCTACTGAGGCCTGCCTTCTGGCCAACTGTTCTCCACACTAAAAAAAATACACTGTTTTAGGATATTGTATCTAACACTCTAACACTCTGCAAATGGTGTGCAAATCACTCAGTGGAGGTTTGCTGCAGTGTATTCATCTTTTATAGCTGCTACTATTTCAGAGATGGAGGCAATATAATGGCTTTCAGCATGGTCTACTGAACTTAAAGGAATGGTCCAGGCAAAAAAAAATAGAATGTATACTGCATCTACATTTACCATGAATGGAATCAATCAGCAAGATGTGTTCGAGAGCTGAAATTGGTATATTTAGTTTTGCTCTATGTGCTTTTTTTGGTGACTTTGTCATTACTTGTTAACTACTTTAGCCTCATAAGTTCAGTGCAAATTGGTTATTTTCATGTCTGGAAACCGGTTCAAATGCAGCAAAATATGAAGAATGTACAAGAGTTTATCGTCGATAAACATTCTAAAACTAAATCCGGCCTCACTCCATTAAAAATCTTTTCATATGAATCAACAGAATAAAAAGGGGTCCTAGAGAAGTTGAAATCAGCACAGTAAATTAAAATCTGCCTCTGAGATATTGGACTTTGATATAAGGGGTGCAAAGGACGATCTTCATCCGTTAACAGAAACTTGAGTAGATGATACGGTCCCAGCGATGATCCACATAAAAACGCCATTTTCTACCAACAACTAGGTTGATTTCGTGAAGTTTATTTGTACTACATTGATCCCAATCAGTTTGCCTTTTTAAAGGACATGCGAGTTTATAATGGGTTTGAGGTCTGAAAGTGCAATAGGGCATATTTTGAGCTCTGAAGATGAGGCCTCCTTATCAGCAGCATCTGCTCGCTCATTCCCTGGAATTCCACAATTCCCTGATACCCAACAAAAAAATAAATCACTTTAAAATTCTGTGCCTTCAAAGACTGCAGTCCATTTAAAATGTCCACAAAAGCTGGATGTTCGTTTTGAAGGGACTGTGAGTCTGTTGTTAGGAAATTTCATTGAGAAGTTATAAAATGAACCAGTGCCAAAATAACAGCTTTGACTTCTGCGGTAAAAACTGAACCATGGCTTGGAATCTGTATTCCACTTTTCTGATGGTTGAACACAAAAGCAGCTGGCACAATGATCTCCAGATTTTGATCCATCTGTATGATGGAAAGCTTTCTCGGATACTTAAAAGTTGTTGGTGGTATCACTGGGGTGTGTTTGAGATCTTTTGTTCCTTGTTAGATCCATGATTATGTTTGGGTTTTTTTTTTATATATTCCAGGGGAGGATATTACAGAAGTGTGTCTGTTCTAGTAAACTTACATCAACTTTTATTTTTTTGTAGATGGAGCTTAATTCTTAGTCTAAACGGACGAATATGCCCTGGCTTTCTCTCATATAACAATGAAGACTGAGGTGAGAATACTGCATGATAAGCTACATTTCAGTGCAAATTTGGGAAAAAAGGATTTTTTTTTTTAAAGCAAACATCAAATTTGTAAAATTTCATTTACAAACCACATTTCAACCTTCATCTACCTTCCTGCAGGTTCCCCAATCTCATGTTTCAATTTTCCCACTTGAAAGATGCACTGAAACTAACCTTCACTTTCTACTGAGGTGATAATGACAATATTTTGAGCCCATTTATATGGAATAAAATCTACTAATGTAAATTCAACTTAGCTAACATTAGACACGTATGTACTTTGTCACTTAAGTCATTAGGGGTTCCAAAAATAGACAAAAATGTCACTTCCGGGTTTCAGCCAAAGAATGAAGAAAGAATTTTAAAAAATGTAAGAATAAAATTAAAAATTAAATTGATTAAAGTGTTTAAAGGAGTTTTCGCAATTGCCACTGCCGGCCAGCAGTTCCAGACCGCACAGCTGCTAATATTATTAAGCCTTACCATACTTTCCTTAAGCCTGAAATGGTGGAAATGCTCATTTATCCCTTTTTCATTTATCAACTTCTTTTCATGGTAAATCACAAACAGGGAAAAATCAATATCGAATAAGCCTAGTCCTATATAAGGAACTATACTATAAGGAACATCACATGTTTATAATTTAAATTTATTGATGATTGAACTCATTTTAATACATTATTGTTTCTATAGAAACAACTAATTCACAAAGAATTGCATGACAGATGCTCAACATAGTCTAAGGCTAAATATAAACAGATTTTAAAAACGTGTAATCAAACAAAGCAACACGTCTACTCGTTTATAGGGTGACGTCAGTGAACGGATATTTATCGCTGCTATAATGTACTGTAAGTGATACCATGAGCGAAAGAATTCTGGAAATGCTTTGAGTCGGGCAACATTACATCCAGTCATTGATTAATTTTCTTATAACAGCATGCCTCAAAGTGTTTTATTCTTTACATAGCACGTACGCTAGCTTTCTTTTTAACAGGAATTATATTAATACAGATATTTTACAGCAGTTTAAATAAATAAAAAACATACAATTTTGTAAATTTAATTTTTCCCTAAACCAGTAGTTACCAACCCTCATCTCCCTTTCCTGCAGGTTTCATCGCCGACCAAAATCAAAACACACCTGTTTTAGTTGATCAAGAACTATTTAAGGCAATGATTAGATGGTCAGGATGGGCACAATTACAATTGGAGCCTTCAGGAAGGTAGAGCTCCAGGAACAGGGTTGGTTACCGCTGCCCTAAACTATTCCTCTAAAATCATAACATCACTAGGAATTCAGAGGAAATGGTAACTTTTT
>NC_030431.2:5835000-5887500 GCF_001660625.3 Ictalurus punctatus | reverse complement strand
AGAAGACAGAACACCTTACTGATATATAAAACTAGACTTTCATAGGACTGGAGTGCAGTTGAAAAATACACGTCTCACGCTGGCCTTCTGGGAATATCCTTCCAGTTCTGTACCACTTATCCTACACAGGGTCGTGTGGAGCCTGGAGCCTATCCCAGGGAACTCAGAGCACAAGGTGGAGGACATCCTGGATGGTGGGGGAAAACCATCGCAGGGCACAATTGCACTCACTACGGACAATTTGGGAATGCCAATCAGCATACAACACATGTCTTTGGACTGGGGAGGAAACCGGGGTACCCTGAGGAAACCCCTGTAGCATAGGGATAACATGCAGGCAATATCCTATACAGGGAATATAATCTGCATGGAATAATATATGCATGGAATATCTTATACAGGGAATGT
Source organism: Ictalurus punctatus (assembly GCF_001660625.3). Taxonomy (NCBI): domain Eukaryota; kingdom Metazoa; phylum Chordata; class Actinopteri; order Siluriformes; family Ictaluridae; genus Ictalurus; species Ictalurus punctatus. Next base: position 5,887,092 of record NC_030431.2, on the reverse strand, counting down.
TATATGCATGGGATATCATATACAGGGAATATAGTATGCATGAAATATCATATACAGGGAATGTCATATGTATGTAATATCATATACAGGGAATATCATATAAAAGGAATATCATTTGCATGGAATATCATATACGGGGCATGTCATATGCATGGGATATCATATACAGGGAATATCATATGCATGGCATATCATCTACAGGGAATGTCATATGCATGGAATATCATATAGAAGAATGGCTTCTTTTACGAGTGGCTCCTCATTTGTAATTTTCCTGCACGATGAACCACTTGAGCCTTACCAAAGATTTTTTTTAAATAAAAAAACAATAAAAGGATGAACCTAGTTCAAAAGTGAGCAGTCAGTCCATGGTTCTTCAATGAGGAAGCAACCCGGCAATTGTAAGAATCAGTCAATAGTGTGAACTTATAGAGGGGTCTTTTGTTAACATCAGGCAATCAGTAATGACATTGCATTGTACTGATTGGTTGGATGTCGGTGGTCCACATCGTTTGTTTTTTTCAAAAGCCAGAAAACCCAGACTTTCTTCTTCAGGTAGATATTGTATTGGTAGCTGGCCAAAAGTAAGCACAACCTCACTAGATAAAACAAAACTGTTTAGACTTAACATTCATTCACAACACCTTTAATATCTTATACAATTACCCACAAACCCGTGCTCTAAGCGTTTCCGCTGGGTCGGCTTTTCTACAGGTTTGATTGTTATTTTTACAACGTATTGCACAAATCTTATTTGCAGTGCTCCGTCACCTTTTGCACCTTTATGTTCCCTTTTTGTTAACCTTTAAACCTTTTGGATCTCACACAAGTAGCAGGGGACAGAATATGAAATCATAATGAGCAAACAGCAGCTGGAGAAGGGTTTTTTTTTTTAACCACAGAATCTCATTTTGCACTGATGATCTTTAGGTCTCTGGAGAAGGTCCTCCTTCTTTTCAGATTCTCGTTGTAGGTCTGGATGAGCTTTGAAAGGTTCTGTCTGCCAATTCCTCACAAAGGTGAAGGGCAAGGAGAAATTGGAGGAAGGAGGGATATATCCATTTCTAGGGGATTCTTCGCCGGAAAACTGACTGAAAAATGGCTTTATACAGAATGTTAGAATTACAGAACGTAAACAATTGCTATAACCGGTTCTCCCGAGATTTTATTCATTATTTTCGAGTGTGTATACAATATAATCTCAATAGCCATAATGCACCTGAACAGTTTAAGCAGCATGTTGGTTTACAAATATAATAACTAAAATGAACATTTTAATTTGGAAATTTTAACTAGTTCAATTTAAAATGAACTTTTTTATCTTATCTGTAATGTACACACAGTAGCTAGAAGTAGCATTTTTCGTGTCCCTGCTGCCTTTGCTAGGATTACCTGAGTGTGTTTATGATTTATACGGAGTGCTATCTCATGTAAATCTGTATAATGAGCTGACTTGCTAGCAAGTTTTTACACCGACAGATTATGGTGCGCTCAGGCAATCCATGCTGCTCATCTTTGCAGCTAAGAAAGTATACATTAGAGTAAGAACACATTTAGTTGTTACAACTCCAGAGAAATTATTATTAGCTATTATTATTATTATTATTATTATTATTATTATTATTATTATTATTATTATTATATCACTATTATTTAAAAATAAGACTTCCATTAATGCACTCTTTTAATGCATTCCAAGTGCGTTCCAATTTTCTGTTGTTTTTTTTGTTTGTTTGTTTTTTTAGCATGTTTGCCTTGCACCTCCAGGGTTGGGGTTTCGAATCCTGCCTCCACCCTGTGTGTGCGGAGTTTTCTCCACTTGCTTCAGGGGGTTTCCTCCAGGTACTCCAGTTTCCTCCCTTAGTCCAAAGACATGCATTGTAGGTTGGTTAGCATTTACAAATCGCGTGTGTGATTGTGCTCTGCGATGGGTTAGCCCCCCCGTCAACCATGTCATACTCCTCGTGCCCCAAGTTCCCTGGGATTGGCTCCAGGCTCCCGGCGACCCTGTAGGATAAGCAGTATGGAAAATGGATGAATGGATGAAATTGTTGCAAGCTACTTGCAGATGGACACTTTGTGCTTGGGTAGCAATACAGGAGAAGATAATTGGCCTGATTATCATTCATTAGCCTCCCACCAAACTAGAGAACAAATGCCTTACCTGTTCAGCAAAAAAAAAGAAACTCCATCATGCATGATACTGACCCCTGACATAGCACTGACTGTGAATGACTATTACAGGACTCTCAGGTCGACTCACAGCAGCTCAGAAACAGCAGAGAAATATCAAAGTACTTTGGTATGATACTTATTCCTTTGCATATCATAAATGCAAAAGCAAATACCATAAATAACTTTGGCATTCGGATTTATTGTAACATGAAAACTTGTCTTACTTTACAAGCAAGAGCTGAATGCTAAATGACCTTAATGTTTAAGTACTGTAGAGACATGGGAATTTATCTAGGTTAATCAAATGCATTTTGTTTTCCTGACATGTCTAAACTGACAACGCTGGCTCTGTTTGCCTTTATTTTTGTGAATTTTAATCAGCTCATACTCTTAACTGACCATAAACAAAATATGTATTATTATATTATAAATGACTTAAAACAATGGCATGGCCAAGAAAGACACAAAGAACTAACTTTTTCATTTTAATCACTGGGGCATGTTGAAGCTCCACTGCACAGAAGTAAGGGCCTCAGAGCTGCCAGCCACGATTATTCCACCAATCTCTCCCTCTTTGCCCCCTTTCTGCTGTCCACATTTCGTGCATGTTTCCCAGATCCAAATCATTCGTGTGACAATGTTAATTAAGCCTGGGATGCATGCCATGGCTCAAAGCTCGCAGGAATCTGTGCTGGCCATTTTTTGGAGCCAGCCATTCTATTGACCACAGAGCAACACGCCAAATGGACGGCCTTTAGTTTTGAAGTAAGCTATCTGAGACAATGGACTATCTGCCAGTATTCCTGGCATTTAAGTAGGTATTGAACAGAAGAGTTTACTAAGACGGTCATTTCTCGCAGTATGTATTGTAGTTTTACACACTTTGTGTTGTGTAAGATCATCTGTTAGTTATTTATGAAATCTGTAACTGCTAATTGTCTTTGTTCTGGGTTCAATCTTGAGCTCGGGCCCAAAGAGTGAATGAATGGGTGAATGAGTGTGTGTGTGTGTGTGTGTATGTGTGTGCGTGTGCATGGTACTCCGCAGACATTGGTGTACATATGGACTGGTGTATTCCCACTTCTCGCCCAGTGTTTCTAAGATAGGCTAGAGATGCACCACAACTGGTTACTGAAGATGAATGAATGAATGAATGAACGAATTCATTCCTTCATTAATGATTGTCTTTGTGATTACAACACAGTCTACAGAATAAAAGAATATATTTTAAGTCCAGTATTTATGAATGATGTAATAAACGCATTAGAAATCTTCTTATGAGAGGACCTGAGAATACAATGCACACTAAGAGTATACAGAACATGCTATTTCTCACATGGTAACGCGCCTTGTAATTACTTTTATACAGCACATAAATAAATAGGCACGAAGTAAAAAAGTAATTAAACGAAACCTAAAATACATCATTAAAATAACAACACGATGTTCAGTAAATCATCACTTTAAATGCGTTGATTTGGAACACAGCCTATGAAATATTCAGAGTATGCAGATGCTAAAGCCATTAAGAACCATTAAGCCATTAAAGCCATTAAAACCAGTAAAAAGGTTTTGAAGTGCAGCAGTGCTAAAACAGGTGTAATATGCTCCGTCTGTCTGGTGTGTGTAAGATGTCTGGGTGCAATGTTATAAACCAGCTGTAGACTGAATATGATATTTATAGGTATTCCAGTAAGTAAAGCATTACAATAGTCTAAGCAAGAATAATAATTTTTTTTTTTTTAAAGTATGACTCAACACCTTTGCATTTTGCAGTGTAGAGAAGGATACAGATGGGTAATAAATGAAAGGGAAAATAACAACACAAAGTGTCTTTGTAAGGCCACCAGAACAGCTTCAATGCACTTAGGCATACAGTAGATTCTACAAGTCTCTGGGACTGTACTGGAGGGATGGGCATCCTTCTTATTAAAAAAATGTTCCCTCAGTTTGTGTTTTGAAGATGGTGCTGGAGAGAGTTTAACACGGTGCTCTAAAATCTCCCAAATCTTCAACTGGGTTAAGCTCTGGCAATTGTGAAGGTTATAAAATATGATTTACATCACTTTCATCCTCATAAAACTATTCAGTTAGTCCTCATGCCCTGTGGATGTGGGTGGAGTCATCCTGAAAGAGACCACGCCCATCAGGACAGAAATGCTTCATCATAGGATAAAGGTGATCAGTCAGAAGATCTTTGCAGTGACCCTTTTCTCTAAGGGGGGACGAGCGGAGTCAAACTGTGCCAGCAAAATGCCCTGGAATTTACATGGTTATATTAGGTATTGGCATTTCACTTAAACACTCAACACTCAGCTATGATATATTCAGAAGGATAGTAAGGATAGTATATAAGGATGGTATAGTAAAAAGCCCCAGATCCATCCCCCTCCTGTCTTTCAAAGAAAAATAATAATAAATCAATGTTAGGTTTTATTTTTGGCGTCTGATTATTTGCTGTTAATGAATATACTCGTGGAACCATGCACACCAGTGGTGATAAGAGAATGGTATGAAGAAGTGAGGCGGGGACTGATTTCTTTCTAACCCGAACTGTAGATTCATGCAGCCTATCAGTGACAGTCATGTTAGGTGATTACACAGTGACACCAGTGACACGCCTCCTAGATTTGATTTCCCTTTAGGCTGATGAAATCATGCTCCACTGACACATCAGTGATTGAGAAGGTGCATGTGACGGGTGTAATGAACAGGAAGAAGGTCAATTATTTACTCATCCTTTGTTCTCCAGGTTGGCTATGGAGGAGAGAAAAGTAGATAGACTAAGCACGTATTGTTCAAAGTACAATTTACACAATACAACAGAACCATACTGTTTAGGGGTTTTGTGTGTGTGTGTGTGTGTGTGTGTGTGTTATTAATTTTTTTTTTTTTTTTTTTTTTTACAGTGTTTGGTATTTTGAGGCATAATCCCAGTAGGGCATCACGGACATTTTGGAAACATGTAGTAGTAATAGTAGTAGTAGTAATAGAAATCAAGAGTACAACTTGTAATATAATGTCTTGCTCAACCCTAATAGTTTCATTATCGAGCTATTGATAGATATTAGATTTTAATTTAGCATTGAGACAAGATACAATCCAAACACACATCTGATCAGTGGAAGGTTAAGAGTCTGTTAGTGGTTTTCTGGCAGTCTTGAGATTTAAACTCATAGGGCCAGTTTCCTGGACATGGATTACTCCTAGTCTTGAACTAAACTGCAGTGCCAATTGGGAATCAACATAGAAAGTTCTTTTTAGTCACGGCTTAATGTGGGTCTGGAAAACCGAAACCTTAGGTTCTGATCAATACCTCAAATCCCCTAACCACTGAGTCACCAGCACCTGATTATGGCATTCTAATGCTTCAAAATGGTGCCAGCCATCTGCAGTAAGAAACTGCTTTCGTAATTCAACCCAGCCTTAGCAGAGCAGCTGCATTGTAAGGTATACACTGATGGCATAGTTTAATACTCTGCACTCGACTGCAAAGTGAAAGTTAAACCCTGCAATCCTCTAGGCCCATTAATCCTGCAGAAAGACAAGCGCTCCCTCAGTCTGTGACAGGGCAGGTAGCCGTTGCTGGGGTAACAGCTGATAAGCGAGTGATGGCAGATACCTCAGGGAGCGCACCGGGTGCTTTGAGTTGACACAGAGAAGGGCCTGCTCCATTCATCTCCACCGACGAATTGTCATTAGAAAGAGGAGTGACAGCCCTGCGTCTGGCTGGGCGCAGAGGAAGGGCGTCAGGCCTGACAGATGTTCCTTGGCAAAGAAAAATTCTGAACACGCACAGAACGTAGAAAAGAGCCTCTGGGGTTCATTTCAAATATTATGCATTATAATGGATGAAAAGTTAAGCTATTACAGGACATGAATGGGATTTGTTTATATGGGTTGAATAGATCATAACCAAGTCACCACTTGCCATTAAGTCATTATGTAACCTCATGATGTCATTTCCATATGATAATACAAGATCCTGCCTCATTTGCACACTATTTGTGAGTGTATGAGGGTTTGTGTGTCTACCCAAAAGCTGGGCAGGTGTCTGTGTTTTTTCTTTGTTTCATTTGACCACTTTCAAAATGTTAATTTTATGTTTTTATTGTAGAGGACATTTTAGGGTGTTAGCACATGACAAAACTGTACAACAAAGGAAAAATATGTACTGGATCTATAGGATATTTAATTAAGTCACTATACACATTAATTTAAAGTAGCTCATGCCTTCTAGCCAGGTTGTTGTTTTTTTTTGTTGCCCTTTTGCTTACTAATGTTAGATCAATTTTTTTACTTTCAGACTTGTTTATGGTTACTTACTTTCAAACTCGACACCCTCGGCTCTTGTTTAATTTATAAGAGTTGTTTGAATTAGAGGTAAGAGTTTACATTAATTAAACATTCATCAGAGCTCACACCTGTCTCCTGTGGCTGTTAAAACAGACCTTTCCTCACTTCCTGCATTACTGGTCCACTCCTCATAATGATTAACCTCACCCTCACTGTTATCTATAGGACTAGAGAATGCCATCTTCCTTATATACTTCATTCAAGTACATAATTGGTCCAACTAAAGCCCATGTACTTTACAAAGTCCAATCAGTGAATAGGTTTTTGTTAAATCCCCCCCACCAAAAAAATAAAATAAAATCCAGATAAATGGGTGTTACCATATGACAACAACTGCAGTAGAGTTAAAAATCATCAGTTAGAAAACGGAACCCAAGCAGCATCAAGTAGCACACTAAATACAATAAACCTTAGAAACATTAAGATCAATCAAAGCATCTGAAATGATCACTTAAACTATCACAAATATATATTTAAAGGACAGCTGAAAGCCTTCATGTCTAAATCAAAGAGGAACCAAGAACAATACAGGGTCAATAACAGTTCATTTGACTGTAACTAGTAGTTTGAAGTTTACCATTTACAGTTTTCTCTTACAAAGATAGAATGGTTGTGTGCTATTATGTCTATCTATGACATTAAAGCAGTGTTAGTCTTGATACACCTACACGCCAGATCTCTCTCTCTCTCTCTCTCTCTCTCTCACTCGCTCTCTCTCAATGGTCCTTTGCTGCCATCAAGTGCTTGAATGGAAAAAAACCATACTGCTTTTGTCCTTCTGTCTCACACTACAATTTGAAGAAGTATTAGTAATTAATTAGTAAAATATGACTTTTTTTTTGTTTCATCATTACAAGTTAAACATTAAAAGTCACAATGGAAGTGCAAATGAATCTCTGTGGCACATCTTTATAAATTAGATATACATTTTATAAGGTTGCCATGACAATGATAGATAGAAAGGGTGCTTTTACACAATGTATACATTACAATATAAACAATATGTTCAGTCAGTTTTTCATCATTTTATTCCCAAAAGTCAACTCAGTCAGCTAACTCTATAGTTGTAGGGATGAATTCTGACTGCATTCATAAGTTGACTTGTTAAGAAGTTATCTGGCTAGGAAAGAAGTGATTACAGGCAGTCGGTTTTATACAGTGACATGCTACAGTCACACACTACGGACACTTTGGACAGGCCAAAAGTCCTAACGGTTTTAGAACCAAAAGGTTCGAAATCTGAAACATATCTGATATCTGGTCATTAGACACACATCTAAAACAATGTAATCAGTCTACCATGCATGTCTTTGGACTGGGGGAGGAAACTGGAGTACCCGGAGGAAACCCAAGCAGCACGGGGAGAACTCGCAAACTCTGCACACACGCAGGGCCGCGGCGGGAATCGAACCCCAGACCTGGCGGTGAGGCGAACTAAATAAGGTTCTAAATCTGAAACATATCTGATATCTGGTCATTAGACACACATCTAAAACAATGTAATCCTGTTCATTCTAAAGTTACTGCCATTGTTATATGACATTAGGCCAGAATTCATCATTTGGTGATCAGGTTCAAAGGACGTCTGTTAAGTCCAGATTAAATAAATTACCTTATCTATTTAAGAATCAAATTTGTGTCAAAATGTTTGGAATTGTGCATCAAAGTGCTCAGCAGCTCTTAGTCATGGCCAAACCTATGTGTACACCTGATGTTCACGCCCATATGTGGCCCTTAAATAAACGTATATAAACAGTTTTTATACAGTTAAGTAGTTTTCAATAATGTATAAACGACATTTGACCAAATTCAGTACGAGTCCCAGACAAAACTAAAAATAATCTCTCCATGTCGCTTTAGCTTTTGTCACTCAGCCGCGCGCGCGCGCTAGTCTGTGAGGAAGGAGTTGGCGGTTTGCGCATGCGCGGTCGTGCCGCTCCCTCCCGGTTTCTACTGCGCTGAACTACTTGGTCCCCCTTTTCATAAAGACACAAAAATAAGCATCCAAAACTCAACATCTTGTTGACACATGCAGCATGGCGGCTATATTTGGGAAGATCCTCATCGGCATCTACGTGGAAATCAAAAGAAGCGACGGTAAGTCACGCCCTGGTTTAGTTCTCGGGGTTGAATGAAGATGCAGTCCCCGGTAGATTAGCTCCATCATCTTTGTTGCCGAGTAACCCCCCGGCCTTTAAAGCGCACTGCCCGGGTTAGCATGCAGCAGGCTAGCGTGGTGACCAAGACCGGCTTAAAATGACAAGGGAGCTGTAATAACTACTAGCGTTATAGCATGAAGGATTTAAAAATAGCGCGTAGTCACAATGTGCAGGTCGTAATAAGCTTTTTTCCCCCTTCTCCTGCCAACCTGCATCATCTTATTCAGCGTGGTTAGCATGGTGGCTGAAAACGCCCAGGCGCGCGCGCACACACACACACACACACACAGACACACAGACAGACAGAGCAACAAATGGATTAATAAACAGCCTGATAAGGACAATGACATGATTGTACTGGAGAAATGAGCCAGATATCATTGTGTCTGTTTACAGAGTCCACCTTTGAATAAATTAATTAAAGCCAGGGACATCAGTGACTAACACCAGGACGCTTCTGCAGGTTTAATAAACACCACAGTAATTAGCTAGCTCGTTAGCACAAGAGTGAGAGTGTGAGACTGTCATGTCTGTTCAGCAAAACATGAATATTTGATAGGATTGGGTTTAAAACATGATTTTGTGTGTGTGGTGTCATGTTTTTATATCTTTGTGATGACCAAATGTCCCCCACAGTAATAGGAATATCTGACAGTTTTAGCTTGTGGGGACTTTCAATGAGGAAAAGCACTTTATAAAAAAAAAATAACCTTGTATTTTTTAATCTAAAAGAGTTCCTAAATGTAAATAATTTAGTATTTAGTTGCTGAGGTTAAGGTTAGAGTTAGATGTAGGCATAGCAGTTATTAGCAGCATTAATAATTATGTTAGTATGTTATTGGAGGGTCCTCACAAGTAGGCTATACCTGAATGTGTGTTGTTGTCTTTTCTGTGTCCCAATTCGCCTACCATCCATCCTAAATAGTCTTCGAGATTAGTATTGGCGTGTCCCAAAACGTAGTATGTTGAAACAAGTACCCCAAAGGTACCCGGATGGTCTACTGTTTCTGTAAGCATGGGTCCGTGGACGCTTTTTCGGCCGATTTTGCCCACGATTCCTTGCATGAGGGAGGAGCAGTTTTGTGACGGTTTGCACTTTAGAGAGGTGTAAAATGAAATGTGGAAAAAATAAATCAAGGGAATGGTTAATGAAACGATATAGTAGAAGTTCTACAAGGAATAGGGAACGAAGAAAAGCTGAAATGCAACAAGGAGTTTACGGTGGCGGTGTGCATAACTAGGCAACAACGTTGTCTTTTGGTACACGTGGTAGTATGTCCCAATACTTGTGTACTCTTTTTCTTTTTTTTTTCTGCACACTCAAAGTATGTACATTTTCTTAACAAAAAGAGTACATACTCATAGTGCATGGTATAAGTATTGTGCGAATTGGGACGCAGCGTTGGTTACATACCAAAAACAACGGACATTCCTTTTACTGCATGTCTGGTGGAAAATACAGCTAAAGGAATCCATCATGCACTTATGACTTTTCCAGGGTTTTCTTATTTTCACACGTTTCCAGATGTTATCTGTTTGTTTCTCATCATTTAAATAAAAAAAAAACCAAACAAACCCAAGAATGTCCCTCTGAACTCTCATATTAATTGTAATGGTGTATCGAAAGCTATTTTGTTCCTTTTCTGTTTACTATTTGATATGTATTTGAATAATTTTGCATTTTCCAGCTGCCAGCTCGTCAAAGTGTTTGCGTTCAGTTGCACTTTTTGAGGACTCGCTTTATGACAGCAGTGTCAGGTTGAGTTTTGATTTCCAAAGTAGCACAAGAACAGCTCCTGTATGCGTCCGTTTTATACAAAGTGACCCTCCTTCAGATTTTCCTGTTTCTATTATTGTTTGAGAAGATGTAGGTTGATTCATGCAACGTTGGTTATTAAGGTTGTAACAATACTAAAATTTCACTTTCAATACCACAATTATTAGTACTGAGCCTGGAAAAAAATAATAAATAAATTAGTTGGACATTCATCACGCTCTTTTTGTATTTCTGAAACTTAAGCTTGTAGAGAATTCCCTAAGAAAACTTAAAAACTGTAAGTGCTGCTAAAGGTTCTTCTACGAAGTACTGAATGAAGGATCTGAATACTTAACGATGCTAAATGGGCGATTTGGTTTTGAATACCTTTTCAAAACATTTCTAATAACTGTGGTTTAGTGGTTATCAGGTTTTTCCCTCACACCTCTGGCGCTGGGGGTTCGATTCCCGAGTCGAAAGACTTGTTGTAGGCTGATTGTCATTTCCAAATTGTCTGTAGTGTGTGTGTGATTGTGCCCTGTGATGGGTTGGCGCCCCATCCAAGGTGTCCCCTGCCCAGAAATTGGGTGATTGATGCTCAATAATGAAACGCACCAGAATAAAATGTGCAAAAACTGAAGTGTCTACTTTCCGAACCCACTAAATGTACCTTAAAATCGACACGTATAACTTCCTTGCACTTACGACACCTGCAAGGTCAACATGCCGCGAATGCTGTAAAGTAACACACTTTAGCGTATTTAATTGCTAGCCACGTCGGAGCGCTGAAAAAAATACTAAATACTATTGGTAACAAAATACAGAAGTGGGACGCAAAGTTTTTTTTGATGTTTAATCAAATGCAAATAAATAACGAAAGCACATCTGTGAAATTACCAACATCGATTTATAGGCATAATCTTCTTGGGATGTTCTACTGCATTGCAGGTATCCATGTGGAAAAATAACACGCATGCGTGTAATTGCTGAGTAAGCGTGTAAAGTACGGAAGCAAACGTCCTGTAAGACTGCTTTTGACTTGACTGTAAAAGACAGATGTGAACAGATGCTGTTTGTTTTAAGCCAGCGTTACACTGTATGAGTTTCAGCCTGATTTTGCTGGCGCAGGTGAAAATCACACGTTGTGAAATAATTCTTTAGTCATGAGTTGAGATCGGCGGTCTCCGAGAGCAGTAAGTGTCCTGCTCACTGGTGACAGATTTAGCGCCATCGTGATTAATGAGCGCCATCTCCAATGTTTGTCACTGTCAGAAGAATTTATTTAAAATGCCAGTGTGCGACAGCGTTGTCTTAAAGCCACCGACAAGAGGACGGCTTAGGATGATCCAAAACTCATGGGACGGCTACAGACACGTTAGTGGTAATGGTGAAACATTAATGAAGTATGTTAATAATGTTAATAAACAAATATTATGAATACCACAAGCTCTGATCGAAGAATGTTTTTGTTGACGCAGCCATTAAGCCGAACGCAGTGATTTTCTTTAATCACACGTCTATCATCAGAGGATCTTCATCGTATAATCTGAGATAGAGAACATGTTACCCCAGGGATATGTTACGTTACAGAATTCGTGCTAAATGTTCTAGGGATCATGTCATATAGTGTGACAAGTAATAATCCTAGTTCTTTGCATAAGGATATAAAATCAGCTGCATTTCCAAGTCATCGTCTGCTGAGTGGCTTCGCTCATCTGAACACACTGACTAGTCCAACTGAAAGTGAACTGGCAAAATGATTCCCAGTTATAGTAGGATGCCACTTCCCAAATCTACACAACTGAACCGAGTGACAGTTTGCGATTCAAGGTGTTTTACCATGCTAGTTACTTTCTGTCCCATCCGCTCTGGTACTGGCTTGAGGAGAAGATCTTCCATTTTAGTGCTGTTGATCACACACTGCCCACTAACCTTTACACATTTTCCAGTAAAATCAGACTTAGAATAAGTTAATTCCTGCTTATGTTGCCATTAGTAATTCCACAGATGTTATACGCCATGTTATGCACTCGATAATGTCACAAAAAGCTTTTTCCGTTTGCTTAAAATCTAAAATTTTATATTGAAGAAAGTAATATTTCCAATCAGTCTGTACAGGGGGATTTTTTGTTTGTGATTGTTGCAGCCAGAAATGCTCGATTTTGCTGCGGCTTTTTTCAAAATTTCCGATTCATCTTCTGTTTTTGGTTGATTGGGCTTTTTGTGGGGTTTTTTTTTTTTTTTTTTTGTGAAAACACTGCTTGACTTGGCGAAATTGCAACTTTCTTTCAAAGTAATGTTTGTTGGTAAATGAGATCTTTTCACTGTACTTGGGTTCAACAAACGTGAATGGACGAGAGATTTGGCTGAATGTGCGTGTTGTGACGATGTCGCGTGACGCCTCTTCGCCCAAATCTGCGGTAAATTAGAAAGAATTGCAAGCTTGTACGAATACTGCAGAGTTTGCTTGATTTTGCGTTAATTTCTGCGATCGGAACTGTCCAGTGGATAAATGACTATAATGCTGTCGACACGTTTATTGTACACGTTTCACGTATTTCACAGATTTCCTTAACCCTTTCATTTCCTCTGCAGCTTTTTTTGTCATTTATTGTTGTTTTTTCTGAAGCGGCACGGTTGTAAGTGGATGCTACGTAGTACGTTGTAAAGGATATTGAATAAGAGTTTGGCTTTAGATTTTATATTCAGGAGTGTTTTATTTGCCCTACTGCTTATCCGCCTAACACTAAGTACGCTTGTCACGATTCTGATATTTTGGCTGATGATCAGTTGTTATAAATAATAGCGATTCACGATTCATCTGTCTTTTGACCGCATGCCCTTTTTTATAGTATACTAATAACCCAAGTGTAATTCTGCACAGATATAGCCATTAATCAGCAATGAACAGTTTGCCTGCTAGACTGTAAACAAATTTCATACAGGAAGGCAAAGCACAAATTATACAGTGTGGGAAATAAGTATTGGATGTGTCAACATGTTTTTCAGTAAATATATTTCCAATGCGGCCATTCACATGAAATTTACACCAGATATCAGTATTAACTGAAGAAATCCGCAAATATAAAGAATTCACAACATTAAAGTCCATAAATAAAGTTGTGTGTAATAAAGTGGAATGACAGGAAAAAAGTATTGAAGACGTTAAAAAAAGCAGTTCTCCAAGGCAAGGAACCAGCTGAAATCCATAAGTATTTAGCAAGTAATTATACCTCCTATCTGTGCAAATTATCAGCTGGGTTTGTAAATTGTTTGTCTATAAAAAGGCTTTTTGTTACCAAGGTGTCACACAAGAATCATCTCATGATGGGTAAAAGCAAAGAGCTCTCCCAAGGCCTTCACAACCTTATTGTTGTGAAACATATTGATGGAATCAGGATACAGATTACAGTACAGTATTTCAAAACTTCTGAATCCTCCAGTAAGCACCAGTGGGGTTATCCGCAAGTGGAAGCAACATCACGCCATCATCAACCGGCCACGCACTGGAGCTCCTCGCAAGATTTCTGACCAGGGAGTCAGAAGAATAGACAGAAAAGTAGCTCAAGAGCCAAGGACACTCAGAAAGAGCTCCAGAAACACTTGGAGGCAGCAGGTGCCATCGTCACAGAGAAAACAGTAGGCAATGCACTCCACTGCTCACGCTCACCCCGCGAGACTCCATTACTAAAGAAAAGGCATGTCGAAGATTGTTTAAAGTTTGCTACAACTCATTTGGGCAAGCCTATGAAATACTGGGAGAGTGTAGTCTGGTCAGACGAGAGCAAAATTGGACTTTTTGTCTGTCATACTACACACCATGTTTGGAGAAGAAATGGCACAGACATCACTCTTAAAACACTACACCAACAGTGAAGTTTGGAGGTGGAAGCATCATGGTGTGGGGGTGTTTTTCATCACATGGTATTGGCAGACTTCATATAATTGAAGGAACGATGAACGAAGACCTTTACCGGGAGATTCTTGAGAAGAATCTGCTGCCATCCACCTGGATGATGAAGATGAGATGTGGGTGGACCGTCCAGCAGGACAACGATCCAAAACATACAGCAAAGGAAACTCTCAATTGGTTTCAGAGAAAAAAAATCAAGGCGTTAGAATGGCCCAGTCAATCACCTGACTTGAATCCAATATGTTTAGAAGAATGGGCCAAAATCTCACCTGAATACTGCGGCTGATTAATTTATTCATACAGGAAGCGTCTTGAAGCTGTCATTACAAACAAAGGCTTCTCCACTAATTATTAAATACATTTCAGCTAAGTCTGGTGAAAATTTCACGTGAATAACCTCATTGCAAATATATCTACTGAAAAAAAAAAAAATGTTGACGCATTTGATACTTATTTCCCCCACTGTAAGTTAATTATATAAAACCTATGACTGAAACACAGAAATAAGTTACCCAACAAAAAAAAGAATCCACTAAATAAAACAAATTTTAAAAACTGCAAAACTGTTTCAAATAGTTCAAGGCCTTTTAACTGAGAATATTGATTATTAAATATGGCTGTATGTAGAATTTATTGACTAATCAAGATCGAGTGTGTATATATAAATAATCCATGCAGAATTTGGACATGCAGAATGATTAGGCGATGTGATGCCTGTTCTCGTTGCAGGACGAATACACCAGGCCATGGTCACGTCGCTTAATGAAGACAACGATAGCGTCACTGTGGAATGGATTGAAAACGGCGACACAAAAGGGAAAGAGGTGCAGCCTGTGTTTTTATAAAGCGCATGAGTGTTTTATTGTAACACATAAAGATGTCTCCTGAAGTAAATGTCTTGGATCGTAAAAGTCACAGTTAATATTCAACGTGACGATTTAAAACAGTTTTTTTTTTGTCTTCATCTCGTGACACGTTCTCTTCTCGCAGGTGTACAGATGTGTAGTGTTGGTCTGCGGGGTTAGGTAGAGATTTATTTCAAAGCAGTTTGATGTCACTGCCTCGTCTTATAGACAGAAGCCACACAGTCAGTGCAGATGATATAGAAATGCAGATACACTGGTATAATTTGCTGTGTGTTTTATTAGGCAGTAGCTGTAGGGCTGCAGTATAACTGTTCAGAATGTGGATGACCCTTAACCCTTTTGATTTTCCTGAACAGATTGACCTGGAGAGCATTTTTGCACTAAATCCCGACCTTGCGCCCGATGAAGAGATCGCCCAAAGTCCAGAGACCCCGCCTCCTCCTGTGTCAAGTTCTGTTAAAGTGAACAAGATTCCCACGAATAAGGTGTGTTCCCAGCTTGTGCTGCGTTTTAAGACGTATCCGTCAGTAAGAACAGAAATCTGAATAACGTTTAGGAAAATATTGCTAGTTAGGATTCAAAACATGACAGGGTCATGCTGCTCTAGAAAAATAACCAATAGGTATGTTTCTATCCAAGTTGTGAAAATTTGAATATCCCACGAAAGGTTTTTCGAATAAAGCATCTTGCTCGCAGCCATTTTTACTTTTTGGAGCCAGTCACATGACTTGTTGAGACAAATTGAATCACATTTACCGAATAAATATATTTTTTCCGCATCTGGTGTTTCCATCCAGCATTTTAAAAAATTTTTTTTGATGCGATTTCCCAAAACTTGCATAAAAACACCTGAATGGAAACATGGCTACAGATGGGGTAGTGTGATGTAGCCCAGGAGCGAAGTAGAGTTCACCCCAAAATTGAGTATTATCTTATAACAGCATGTCCTGAAGTGTCTTTTTAGGACTGAGGCGTTGGCGTTTTGTATTTTCTTGGTAACGTGACAAGCTGCATATTTAATAATCAATATTCTCAGTTGAAGGCTGTTACAAATAGTTCAAGGCCTTTAACTGAGTATTGATTATTAACCATGCAGCATGTCCCTTTACCAAGAAGATACAAAACGCTAAGGACACAGGAAAGTCTTCAGAACGGAGGAATGAACATTTTGTTGTTTCTTGGTAACATGTCAAGCTGGTGAGAGAACAGCTGTTTAGCTGTTATAATGTAAGTGAAAACAGGAAGTGTTTCATGGACATTCCTCAACGTTAAATGTAACTACATACTGATAAACGGACTGGGGACTCCTTCGATATTCGAATTCCAAAAATGCTAAATAAATGTCTCCATAGCAATAATGATACGTGTGGTGGTGTGTGTTTTTTTTTTTTTTTTTTTTTTTTTTTTTTTTTAATCAGTTTATGCGGCACTCCAACCTGTATATCCCTGAATTCCCTGTAAATGAGCTGTTACTATAGAAACTAAAACCTTTTAGAATGAGAGCGTTGATTGAAACCTGTGATTTGCCTAATGTCCGAGCCATGCTATTATAGGAAGTTTATTTTCTAACTGCTCGGGATTGCAGTGCTGTTTTGTACAATTTGCTTAATGCATGGAAAGGTATTTTTGACTGTTTTTCACACGTACTGTACTGGAGCATGAGTGATGATTCTGAATTTCTGAATTAGCTTAGTGTAACCCTTTTGCCTTGCTTTGTAGAATCGCCGCACGGTAGCACCACCTAAGAATGAAGCACCTGCGAGGGATAACCGAGGTAAGCCGCTCTAGGACAGAGAATCAAAGCAGCCACGGTAAGTTTTATTAATGACGAGAAAAATTTAAGGTCACATTTTAAGACCCAAAATGTAAACTCTACCTTGGCTATAAAGTGTGAACATGTTGGATGTGCTTGGCTTTATCTTTTATAAAAGAAATAGTGTGCTGCAATGGTTTTGCTACATTGTCTTTGAAGGCCAGCAGATGGTCTTTCATGAATAGCAGTGATCATTAGTTTAGACACCCATTCATTAACATGGATCAGAAGACCCCGCCCCCCCTCAAAAAAAATACATTGTGCAAGGCATTCAGTTATTCCATATAAGCTAGAAAACACCCAGATTCAGTACAGTTAAGCCTTGTGAATAAACTCCAACGGTGTACGGTATCAGCCAAAAAAAACCATCTTTTTAATGCATATACATTAGAACAGGATTTGAAAGAGGAGGATAGACCTTGGATTAAGAGTAAACACATCATTGTATTTATTTATTAGCTTACCTCTAGCAGTCAGGAGAAACAGAAAAGATTATTGTAATAATTCTTGGTGTAAATGAGTACATGGGCTCCTGTGTTGCTCCCCGTGCTGAAGTCTATCGCACTCGCTTGTGCTTGTCTTGCTAGTCATAGGTACGACGAGAGCGCGGCCCAGCCAGCAGATGGAACAAGCTCCTAGTGCTCCAGCTCCTCCTCCCATCCAGCACCAGACACTGCAGCAGCAGCAGAATGGTACAGAAACACAGCACAGCAGCACCGTGTTGAGTAGAACAGCAAAGGAAGAACGCTGCGTGATCAGAGTAAAGCAGTCTGCCTGAGATAAGGTCGCTGAATTGAACAGCTTGATGGTGTTTCTGAAAAAGGCATCCACATGACCTTTGCGCAACCCATGATGCTGCGATAATCTACCATGTTGGCTCCTTTCCCTTTTTTCACACAAGTACATATTCAATAACATAAAATGTTAGCCTGTTAAAACATCTCGGCTGATATTTTAGAAATAATAATCAGACTCCGCTCAGCTGAGGCAGGCCCTAATCCTGAGGATCACTTGCGTATCAGTTGGTTGAATAGAGGTTTTTCTTTTTTCTTTTCTTGTATCCCTTAAATTAAAAATAATAATAAATAATGAAATGTAAGCATGTACTGGAGGAGGTGCGGGCTCTTCACATTCAGCTCGTTGAGAAGGCATCAGTCCATGTCCTTCCTAGGAAAAGAAAGTCAAAGCATATTGCACCAGCAATTACATTCTTTATTGACTGCAAAGAGCTTGCAAGTGGTGATTATTTTTTCTTACATCACCCTTGAACTTTGAAAGAATATAATGCAATGACATAGAATACATTTAGTTTGGCTTTAGAGCAAATCTGATAATCACGATAGATTATAAAATGTGCAAAAAAAAATATCTCAAGGAAAAAAATTCTTGTTAACCCTGGTTAATTTAATAATAGTTTATTTTATGCGTTGTGGTGATTTTTATAGATTTATATTTAATTCATTAATGATTAGACTTTCGGTATTTCAGAATGAAACAGGATTTTATTAACCGTTTTATTGCCCAAGGTTCTAAGTGCATCCTAACTGATTATAGAAACACCGGGCTCTACATCAATGCTAAGTCTAATGTCAAATACGCACACGCAAGCTCAAAGTGCACAAAGTAATGAAGTACTGTCTACTGTATGAAACAAGGCAACAACACCCCCCCCGTGTTGATTCTAAAATATCGAAGCCAAAATGCACAGTACAGGTACAGTAGTTCTCAGTTATAATGGAGTTTGTGATCTCTCAGATGATAGAGTGCATCATCTCCACAAAACACTTAACGCAGTGGAATGAAGAGCTTCCCAAAGCTTGAACAGAGCTACTGTTTAGCTGTAAAACAAACACAGCATTTAGAGTTGGTTTCCAGTCGCCGCTTAGATGTTACGCCTTGTCACCATTGTTCACGGGCAGCCAGTCGGCTCAGGCTAACGTAATCACTTCGTCTCGCTGCAGCATGTCACACGCGCAGCTTCGTTAATTAACATTAACAAAGGGAGGATGTTTAGGACGCAGCGTTAAAATGACAACTGTTTGGGTTTTGTTCCTTGTTGAAAGTATATTTAGTGTGTGTGTTGTACGTGTTCAGCTCGCAGGAAGTCAAACTGTGTGAAGGAGGTGGAGAAACTGCAGGAGAAGAGGGAGAGGAGGCGCCTGCAGCAGCAGGAGCTCAGGGAGAAGAGAGCACAGGTACAGGGTTACAGCTCACCAGAGACGAGGTTAATAATCCCGAACACGGTTCTGGACTGATGAAACATCTTGTACGAGTGGTGAAATATCAAGTCTAGACTTACCACAAAGTCCTCCGAAGACTATGCGACTTTGCTACCAATTGTTCTATACTGTCACCCTATGAAAGATGTTCTCAGGTAGAGGTTTAACAGGCATTTTCACTTAACTTCGTGCCATAAATAATCATTTTATGTCTTTTAAAAGAACGGACATTTCCGCTGCTGAGCTAATGATTTGTGCTTAAAGAATAAGCGTTTCTTGGCTTTCTTTGGCTATGTTTATCTGCAGTTTTCACATCATAACTTGTTTTCAAACCTTTTTGACTTTAAATCACACATTCACCTAATTAAAACTGTTAATTAAAGTTTGCCCATTGATGTCACAATAAGACTAAAAATCATTCTGACTGTTATATTATAATTGTGGGAAAATTTGTTTTTCTTTTGCAAAACGTAGATTAGCACATATTTTAATAATGAATAATAAGTCTTTAATAGTCACATATACATTACAGCACATAACCCAGCATGTTAGGAGGTTGGGGTCAGAGCGCAGGGTCAGTCATGATACAGCGCCCCTGGAGCAGAGAGGGTTAAGGGCCTTGCTCAAGGGCCCAACAGGGGCAGCTTGGCTGTGCTGGGGCTTCAACCCCCGACTTTCCGATCAGTAACCCAGAGCCTTAACCACCAAGCCACCACTGCGCCCCGATAATGATCATTTGATCGTTTAAAAAAAGAAAATATAATGCAAAAATTGAATTCGGAGTACTGAATTCCTATAATCCGTTTCATTTCAGATATGTATAAAGGTGGTATTAAAGTCCTTTTTAAGAAAATAATTTGTTTTATTTTCCACACAGGAAATAGATACAACAACACCTAATTATGAAATTATGTGCATGATCCGGGACTTCAGAGCCAGTCTGGACTACAGGCCACTGACTACTGCTGATCTGGTAATAATGTCAGGCTTTCACCGTTTTATTTAGTTAGAGTTCAATAAAAGTAAAATATCCATTTTATACCGTGTAATAGTATACTGTGTTTGAAATGATCATTTTTCCAGATTGAGGAGCACAGGATATGTGTGTGTGTCAGGGCACGGCCACTGAACAAAAAAGGTAAAAAGAGAATATTTGAATTCTTGTAAACTCACGGATTAATGGAGTGTTAAGTGTATAAATGATGTGCTGACTATTTTTTCATGAGGTCCAGTTGTATTCACTGGTACGTTTGTAAATCTTTCATAGAGATGAGCTTGAAGGACTTGGACGTCATCACCATCCCCAGTAAGGACGTGGTCATGGTCCACGAACCCAAACAGAAAGTGGACTTAACGAGATACCTGGAGAACCAGACCTTTCGCTTTGATTATGCCTTCGATGATACTGCCACGAACGAAATGGTTTACAGGTACAGACACTAAAAGTGTTGTGTGGAGGGCAGGTGAAAACTCTGGAAAAGTGTAGTAATTGCAAGAGCTTTGCTTTCAGGTTTACCGCCCGGCCGCTTGTGGAGACCATATTTGAGCGGGGGATGGCTACGTGCTTTGCATACGGACAAACGGGAAGCGGTAAAACTCATGTAGGTGTTACTGTAAATAACCTCACGCCAGAGGAGCTAAGTCTTACCGGAACAGATTTGCTTCAAAGCCCATTAACACAGTCTCAACATCCTAATCTATTTCTCTCTCTGTTCCAGACCATGGGAGGGGATTTTTCTGGGAAAAATCAGGATTGCTCTAAAGGGATCTACGCACTGGCAGGTAAATATTAGACCTTCGGGTTAGAGTACTAACTCAAAGTTTGAAAAAATAAACAAACTTATTTTCTTTGCAGCACGGGATGTTTTTCTAATGATAAAGAAGCCAAACTACAAGAAGTTAGACCTCCAAATTTACTCCACCTTCTTTGAAATTTACAGTGGAAAGGCAAGTAGCACCTTCATACTTAATTCATCTCAAACCATTTTTAGGTACATGACCTAAACCTGACCTTGAAGGAGTTTTAAACATGATTCTGTGTGTGTGTGTGTGTGCGCAGGTGTTTGACCTGCTGAACAGGAAGGCGAAGCTGCGAGTTCTGGAGGACGGCAAGCAGCAGGTGCAGGTTGTAGGACTGCAGGAACGAGAGGTTCATTGCACTGAGGACGTCCTGAAACTCATAGAAATGGGCAACAGCTGCAGGTGAGAACTTTCACAACTCAAAATGGCAGATCAACTTTAGACAGACGAGAACGGTGGAAATCATTTGCCTCCTCTTGATTCAGGGTGAAGATGGTATGAGTATCTCGATTTGCATTTTACATTATCCTTTTCCTCAGCTTAAGAATTTATGATGAATGAAAAACACTGGGACTGATGTAGAGTACTGGGCAAAAGGCTTGCAAAGAAATGTTGTACAGCAAAGATGTCTCCAAAAATAAAGAAATGAAATGTTTCTACATTAAAAAAAAAATACTATAAAGTGCAGAAATAAACCGTAATAAATGCAACAAA
Source organism: Ictalurus punctatus (assembly GCF_001660625.3). Classification (NCBI taxonomy): domain Eukaryota; kingdom Metazoa; phylum Chordata; class Actinopteri; order Siluriformes; family Ictaluridae; genus Ictalurus; species Ictalurus punctatus. The sequence continues at coordinate 5,865,321 of NC_030431.2, read as the reverse complement.
GTCACTAGTTAGATTGATGACCCTTTGCTTTAAAAAAGAAAAACCTCAGTAGTCTCAGGTACAATGTGTGCAGTTTTATAAGGAAATGAGCTGTAAGTTTTATTTATCTTGCAGATCCAGTCACGGTTTTTCTGGAGACTTTGATTGTTGCACTTGTTTCTTATTTTGCAGCAAAACCCAGCAGCCTTCATTGTGTATTTTTGTCTGAAAAGTGTCTCTTACGTAATATACTGCTTTCTTTACCGACATACAAACATTTTTCTGTAACATTTCATTTTGTGCTAGAAAACTAATGTTTGGAAATTTAAAATGTTTTTTGTACTGACTCGATAATGTAGAAGTCATCAAGTAGACCTTATAATACAGTCAGGGTGCCTAATACTTTTGCACAGAAATGTTTGGAAGTGTTGACAGTTAAATTATGAATCATGATGCATTCAAGAATGGATTATTTTTCCCGTTCATAGACATGACACATTATACAGCGCTGTGATAAAGTATTTGCCCCATCCTGATTTCTTTTGGCAACTAACCATGTAGTTTATTTTTCTATTTTTTTTATTTTTTATTGAAGCAAAAAAAAAAAAGTGATCCAACACCCATGTGAAAAACTAATTGCCCCTTAAACTTAAAATCTGGTTGCCACCTTTAGCAGCAATGACTGCAACTAAACGCTTCTGATAACTGGAGTTCAGTCTTTCACTTACTTCTAGGACTTACTCCTGTGTTTTGGATCACTGTCTTGCTGCATAATCCAGTTGCGCTCAAGTTTCAGTTTACGGACAGAAGACCGGACATTCTCCTTCAGGATTTTCTGGTAGAGACCACAGTTCATGTTCCCCTCAATTATTGCAATTGAATTTAATTCAAAACACAGAATTCAGTGTTTGATTTACGCCAGATGTAACGGAACTCCTGTCTTCCAAACAGTTCCACTTTCGACTCATCAGTCCACAGAACATTCTCCCAAAAGGTTTGAGGATCATCAAGGTGTGTTTTGGCAAAATTCAGATGAGCCTTAATGTTCAGGGTTAGCAGTGGTTTTCACCTCACCACTCTTCCATGGAGGCCATTTTTGCCCAGTGTCTTTCTGATAGTGGCGTCATGAACATTGAACTTTATTGATGCAAGAGAGGCCTGTAGGTCCTTTTGATGTTGTCCTTGGCTCTTTTGAGACTTCCTGGATGAGTAGTTGCTGTGCTCTTGGAGGAATTTTGGAAGGTCGGCCACTTCTGGGAAGGTTCACTACTGTGACGAGTTTTTCCGTTTGGAGATAACGGCTCTCGCTGTGGTTCCAGAGTTTTTGAAATAGCTTTGTAACCCTTCCCACATTGATGCATTTCAATCACCTTCCAACTTTGGCACAATGTGTTACTGGGTAAGACCGTTTAACCAGCTTCATGCCGTTGAAAAAGTTGTATTTAAGTGTTGATTTGATTGAACAGGGTTTGCAGTAATCAGGCCTGGTTGTGTCTAGTCCAGCTGAACCCTGTTATGAATGTAGTTTCTTAGATTTGTGGAATTAGTAACTATGGGGGAAAATACATTTTCACACAGGCCCAGTTGGTATTTGATAAATAACATTTTGTGTTTACTCAGGTCGCTTTTGTTTTATCTCAGATTTTGTTTTAATTTGTGAAACAATTAATATTCACAAAAACAGAAGAAATCAGGATGGGGCATATACTTTTTCACCATTTACAGTTACATTTAATGTTGTGGAACAGTCTCGCTCGCTCGCTCTCTCTCTCTCTCTCTCTCTCTCTCTCTCTCTCTCTCTCTCTCTCTCTCTCTCAATAAGACAAAGAAATGCAGCTTGTCATGTTACAGAGAAACTGCAAAGACAAAGATCTCTGTCCTGCCCTACTCATCTGTTTATGTTTATTATTAAGTTTAAGTGTTACTATAGAAACGTTAATGTTTTTGCACGAGCTTATTAATATAATGACTTGCATTACAGCTGAACTACTGTCAGAGCTGCTCTTATAGAAAATGAATCATATTCTGACCAATCAGATTAGAGAATGCAACATTGCTGTGCTGAAAGCTAAAATATTTTGGCCTTCATTTAGTCTGTTCTGTGCTTCTTACTGCAGGACGTCCGGACAGACCTCAGCCAACGCACACTCCTCTCGCAGCCATGCCGTTTTCCAGATCATTCTGCGGAGGAGAGGCAAAATGCACGGCAAATTCTCCCTCATAGACTTGGCGGGCAACGAGCGAGGGGCGGACACGTCCAGCGCCGACCGCCAGACTCGCCTCGAAGGGGCCGAGATCAATAAAAGTTTACTGGCTCTGAAGGTTTGCCTTGTCTATCGTGCTCTCTCTCTCTCTCTCACACTCTTTTCTAGAAGTTACCTCAGTCTTTTATTTGTGTGCTAATAAAGTGAACTTTGTGCTTGGTAGGAGTGCATCAGAGCCTTGGGTCGCAACAAGCCTCACACTCCGTTCCGAGCCAGTAAGCTCACGCAGGTTCTGCGAGACTCCTTTATTGGCGAGAACTCCCGAACGTGCATGGTGAGATGGTCAGCACCTCTAATCGTGTGTCCCTGTAGTTTAACCAGCGTGCATTCTAACCACCAAAGTGGATTTATTTCTACGTGTAACACAGATGTTCAGCTCTAGCCATAAAGAAGACCCTGTTGTCCAGTTTACCAAAATATTAACCTGCAGTATTCTTACGCACATAATGAATGTATTAGGACAGGATTCTCTGCAAGTTTGTGAATTGCTACATTTGATATTCACGTAATTCATTTTTACCAAATGGCAGCCATTCTTTTATAATAATGTGTGTGGTTGTAAATATTGAAACTATCACGGTGCCAGACCCAAAACACTTACCTCCATCTCTGAATTGGCTACAGTACATCGCTCTCTCCTCTCCACTAGTAGCTGGTGTGTGGTGGGTGTTCTGGTGCACTACGGCTGCCGTCGCATCGTCCATGTGGATGCTACACACTAGTGGTGGTTGAGAAGAGTTGCCCCCCATACTATGTAAAGCGCTTTGAGTGTCTAGAAAAGCTCTGTATCAATGTAAGGAATTATTAGTACTTGCGTGAGTAATGTGTGAGCTTGGATCTTAATTTAATTAAGACACAGAGCTTAATTATAGCACAGTGGCATCTGGAGGAGAGAGAAAAAAAAAAAGCGTTCTCATATATACGGAGCTCCTATTTAATCAGCTTCTTATTCTTCAGGAATAAAGTGTGCAACACTGTCGTAATCCACTTCCCAATAGGAAAGCACTGGTGTAAGTTAGTGCAGTGACTGAAGGATTGTTCGATAGTGATGATGCTATTGTAAATCTGTACCGTCTGCAGATTGCCACCATCTCACCTGGCATGGCTTCTTGTGAAAACACCTTAAATACGCTGAGATACGCCAACAGGTTTGTACAAAGCCTATTTGTTTGTAGCATTACTGCTTTAGAGGTGTACATGCTTATCTTTTTGTGTGTACGGACAATTGTCTAAGCCACAATTGTTTTAAAATGGGCTTCGGTTCAAGGTGCGTTAGTCAAGATTGAGTGTCTAGCTGCCAAGGCGAACCCACCTCCCGTTCCCACCCATGTACACAAAGCAACACCCCTGGGATCTGTGGTGTTAGAGTTAGTATTACCAGGGATCGTCATGATATCACTATAAAGAAATGAGGTAATACATTTCTCCATCTTGAAGAAATGCTGCCAGTGTTTATTCTAGTTTCACTTTATTTCTTAATTATTTTTTTTCAGTCCACTGTGGGTTTTTTTTGTTTGTTTGTTTGTTTGTTTGTTTTCAGTATCTGGCTGTGCTGAGTGCTCACTGGATTCCGAACAGACTGAGATGATTGGTGTAGGGGGTGTCTATAAAAAGACTGACTGGAGGCCCATGTAAACAGAGACAGGCATTCTGGCCCTGGGCGCAGTTCTCCAAATGTAGTTCCTCAATAATTTAATACACTTGTGCTGATGCCTGATGCCATGGCTTAAACCAGCAGTCCTTAATCTTTTTGCAAGTGCTACCCACTTTTAAGAATGACATTGTCATGTCCCCCCCCTGCAATGTTTTGGACTCTGGCTCTACGCTTGTTTTTTTAATTTTGCGTAAACAGCCTCACAGAGATCGGTCGATGTGAATGGGAGTTCTCTATATTCGGCGTGCACGGATATCCAAAAATCCGCCAGTGGCTTCTCCTCTGCACACAGTCGTTTAAAATAAGTTTTCACGCGAACAAATATGTTCTGTGTACTGCATCGAGTGATCCAGATCCAGATTCCTCCCGCCCCTAATTCTACAATATTTAACTCGAATCCTTGATGTTTAACCGAAAACATTAATACAGGGTGTTTTTGACTGACCGTGTGCGTCATCAAATTTAATTAAGATACCGTTCCTGTGACGCTTGTAGTCACTCGTTAGCTAGCTAAAAAATACAGTTTGGTAATCTACAGATCCAAATCAAACCACCGATACAGTGAAGACATGGTGAAGTGTCTATAGTAATAATAATCTTGTGCATGCTGAATAACCAGTTATGAGCGCATGTGTACAGTGTCCAGTCTCACACTGTCGTCTCTCTGTCTGTCCCTCTGTCAGAGTGAAGGAGTTTGGGATAAGCCCCTCAGACATCCCCTTCTCTCAGGGGGGAAGCGGCCGCTCCGAACTCTCTCCTACCTACGAGTACGATGACTTTGCTCCCTCACCCAGCAGGTCTTCTTCTTTTCCCAACGTCACGCTTCTTTAAACGCTCCTCTGCTAATTCGTTTTCTGTTCACACATCGACTTTATTTGCTTTATGAGTTGCTTTCATTTCAGTGTGGAGGTGCCACGTGTGCTTTATTTTTGTGTTCTTGTTGATTTCATGTCATTAACCCCATTCTCTCTCAGTTGTACTCCTGCATCTGGGCATGTTTGAACCATTTCCATTCAAATCCCGGTGTTTCTCACGCTCGAGCTAATACAAACATCATCTCCTTTTTTGTACTGTGTGAATGACCGAGGGTCAGAGGTCATGACGGTCCTCTTCATATGGTTTGCTTCATTACCTGGCCGTGAGAAACGTTATGAACATGTTGGTCGTTTAAATGTGTGTGTGTGTGTGTGTGTGTGTGTAGAGTAAAGGAGTTGACTGTTGACCCGGGTGCAGTGATGGAAAGCAGAACAGGAGGCCATCCGATCAGCCAGCTGGATGTGTTGGAGCCGCAGTGGGGAGTGGGCAGCTCTCCTCAGAGAGACGATCTTAAACTGCTATGTGAACAGAATGTAAGGGGAAAAAACTATGGCCAGGGCATTGATAAACACCTACCATCTACTGTAGTGTTCAGGATACACCATGACCCTGACCAGGATAAAGCACTTATATACATAGTAGTGGTGGACCAATATGTAAAAATACACAGCATACACCAGGCAAATCAATAACACTGTGTGTGTGTGTGTTGTGTGTAGGAGGAGGAGGTCTCTCCTCAGCTTTTCACCTTCCATGAGGCCGTGTCTCAGCTGGTGGAGATGGAGGAGCAGGTTCTGGAGGACCACAGAGCTGTGTTTCAGGTACAGCGTTAGTGTTGCCGGTTTTCCCATCATCCCCTGCATGGTTTCATCAGCTCAGAAACATGAGCGGACAGAAGAAATCCTCCTCTTGGAGCAGATCAGTATCAGTTGTTGCATATGGAGGTTGCATTGTCTACACTTTAAAAAAAAAATTCCACCGTGCGTGTGTACAGTGTGCGACTCCATTCGAAATGCCTCGCATGCTTTGTGTTCCACTGCAGGAGTCTATACGCTGGCTGGAAGATGAGAAGGTCCTTATAGAGATGACTGAGGAAGTGGATTATGACGTGGACTCGTACGCAACACAGCTGGAGCAAATTTTGGATCAAAAGATTGAAATCTTAACAGAGCTCAGAGGTAAATAAATACTGGATCGTCCACGATGACTTGGTCCTGAGCTTTCAGCTTGTTGCTATTTGAGTTTGTTTATTTATTTTATTTATTTTTGGATGCACATTGAGCTGACAAAAAGGTCTTTGTCTTCTTAGCAGCTTAACTGTGTAAATGAAGGAGGATTGAGTTTTACCATGATGATTTGACCTAAATCGAGCCTCATACATCTGTCTTGACGTGTTGTGAAAAGCGGCCCTGTTACACATATGAACATGTCAATGTGTATAAATGCCTAAGGGGCCAGTCTAAATCAGCCTGGAAAACATCTGCACCAAAATGCAAACTTCAGAGCAGATGTTCTTTGGTACTGAGGCAAACTCATAGTTCTAATTGTTTCTTCAACACTGTACGCTGGGGTTTCTGTTTCTCGATTCTGATTGGTCAGAAGGAGTCATTGATTAATCTTCTGCAATGTTCGTTCTAATACATTGTTTCTATAGTAACAAGTCACTCACAGGGACTTTATGGCAGACGCTCAACATAAATTGATTGTTAAAAAATGTGAGCGTTTCTTGAGTGTTCGAGGAAGGAGTCTGCAGTGTCAGGGCTTTGCAACAGTCAGAGATATAGCGTCCCTCCAGGATTTTGCTGTCGTTGAAATTAATCCAAACTCCACAGATTTGGGCCAAGATGCGTAGTGTGATGTCATCACAGCGCGCATTCAGCCAAAGCCCTCTTCGATTCACGTGTGTTGAACACGAGTACAGCTAAAAGGTCTCATTCACCAACAAACATCGCTGTGAAGGTCCGCGCAAAACTATTTCGTGCAACTGCAATTTCACCAATCCTAGTAGTTTTCTGCCAAAAAAAAAAAAAAAAAAAAGCACAAAAACTCGCAAATTTAGAAAAGTCGCAGCAAAATCAAGAATTTTTGGGCGCAACAATCACCAAAAACAGCGATATCCTGTATAGCTGTAACTTTAGGTTTTCCTTAAGTTTGAGGACTGTGCACACCCTGTTGTGTTTTATTCCGTGCTTACTTCATAGTCTGTACTATATCCACGTTGGTCATCAGACATCGCTTCATAGCTGTGATTGGACTCTTAGTTCTCCAAAAGACCAGAAATCACCTGTTAAAACTGGACCTTTATTATTATTATTATTATTATTATTATTTTGCCCAGCACTGAACTACAAACCTGATTTCAGTTCTCGTCAACTTGTAGATTTGTTCAGATTGTTCACAAACATGCTTATGTAAAGTCCAAATCTTCATGATTAATTTGATCTCTGTAAATTGTCCTTTTTTCCGCTCTGAAACAGATAAAGTGAAGGCGTTCAGGTCTGCTCTTCAGGAGGAGGAGCAAGCCAGTAAGCAAATCAACCCCAAACGGCCACGAGCCCTCTAACCCCCGGAGCTCACTGCTTACAGATCCGGCAGCTGAAAGAGGAAAACTGCAGCTCTCCAGGTTTTCAGCCTTTCACCCTCATCTCTGTGTACATGAGTAACTTTTTTCACTTCTTGTACCAATTCCTTTTCATTTCAAACAGAGTTAAGAAGCACACGTTTAAGCCTAATTGTAAAATATTCAAATGAATTCCAGTTCTAACTCAAATGACTTTTATAAAACCGTACAATATAAAGGCCACAATGCGGCGTAAGAGATTTTGAATAATTGCATGCACACAGTGGCTCTGGTTCTCACTTGCGCGTTCCCTTACACCTGCACTCATCTGTGTATAAACTACATTTTCACTCGATGTGGCTGCTTTTAAAACGTGTCCTAACTCCTCGATTTATAGAACAGTGGCCCTAGATGTGAAGCCCTTCACAGATATATACACAGTGCAAAAGAGAGCAAACTGCAGAATATTCAACTTCACATACTTTCCATAAAGTCAGTAAGCACTGGTCTAGACTTGGCCAGTCAGGCGCGTGCGGACGAGTGAACCGTCACTGAACAACAGACAATGCAAATGGAAATCTCAGCTGTGTTCCAGTATTGGGTTTAAAACACTGCCTTGCCATGTTAAGAGCTAGCTCAGTACCTTAATAGCTTGCGAGGGCTGAGTGATCGCCAACATATAACTTAATATGAATAAATTATTCAGATAGTGTTTCTAAATGAATACAGATACGAATAGGAGGTGCACCTTTTTTTTTTTAAAGGTTTACAGGGAATGTGGTTGAGATCAGAGCTGTGCATCAGCACAGAAAAGTCACTTACATGCAGGTGTGACTGAGCAAAGAAAGACCAGTGCTGTACCTCCAGCGTTCTTTCCTTCATCTTTAATAACAGCCTGGTCACGCTCGCAGTTAAAGCCAACTGAACTGGTTGGAAAACCCTGCAGCCATGCACTCGCGTGATGCAGCAGAGGTTGAGGAACTGTAAGAGTCAGAATTCCTCCACCACACTGCTATTTCTACAGCAGGGGCTTTTTTTCAGTATTTTCAGGGGCATATTAATACAGGGTTCATATTTTAATAACTATAACAAAAACCCAACCCTTCCAGTTTAGGACACACCCATTTCAGCTGGAAATCCGAGTTTCCTTTTCCACACAGTGAAAAATTTTAAATGGTATTTTAAAAAGATATGCAGGTTCTATGCAGCCAGCTATCCATGACATGCTCTTATTAGTAAGCGCCATTTTATCACTTTATTTTCAGCTGGTCATCACACTGATCTGAGATTAGGCCAGCGTGACGGTGTATAGCTTAGAACAAATCATTGTTTTTTTTTCTTCCTGTACCCTCTGCCTCGTTTCTTCTGAGTGCACATCGATGAAAAAGTATTGGAATGAAGAGACTATAGACATGGCCTACTCACCGCGGTCATGTTCACCCTGCTGTAACACACCTGTGACTAAATACCTTCACGACATCATCACATTGTCGCTTAGGCAATACAGAGGATTAGGGACGTGTTTAGTCTTGGTGGTTGACACGTGAAGAGAGGGAAAGGGAGTAAAGCATTCTTAAATGTGTAAATGGAGGAGTGTGACGTGGGCATTTCGATTGCAGTTGTTACTGTACTTGCAGTGTAATGTTTTTGTTTTTTTTTGTTGCCATTAAATTTATACGCACGGAGTCTGTGTGTTTGCTGCCGTCCTTTACAGTCAGTACCGTCCTGCTGACTTCAGCTTGTTTCACTCACACACACTACCTCTGCGTGGCGTGACGCTGCACTCAAGCAGCGCTGCATCTAGAGAATAGTTGAACACAATGGAGTGAAAAACTATTTTTTGAAATCTCCACCTTCCTTTGGTCATGGCCATTTCCCATCCACCACTCAGCTCTCCCTTGTAGCATTTAGAAAAAATCGAAGCTTAACAAGCACTACTTAGGCTGATGCGGCTACATGATCCCAAGCCAGAGTCCCTATACTGCACTATACATACACTTACATCATGCTTTTATCTGTACATCCAGGATTTCGCCGTTTTGAACGCAAAATCAAGCAAACTCCGCAATATTCAGAGGCGCTTGCGATTTTTCAAAATTAGATCTTCCACAGATTTGGGCCAAGGCACGTCATGTGACCTCACCACGACACGCATTCAGCCAAAGCCCTCTTCGATTCACGTGCGTCGAAAATGAGTACAGCTAAAACGGTCTCATTTACCAACAATCATCACTGTGAAAGACGGTGCACAACAATTTCACCAATTTAAGTAGCTTTCTTCCCCCCCCCCCCCCAAAAAAAAAAAAAAAAACTCAGCACGAAATCCTGTATGGACGGTTATACGTTCAGTTAGCGGTAATCAAATGTAACGATTGTCCAGTAACACATCCAAAAATATGACTACTCGCTGATTTGGAAACAGGGTGTCCACACGTGCAAGCTGCATCACGTCACGTCACTCAGAGAGGTCTTTATTATTCTCTTCTGTTAATCATCAAAATATGTATTTCATGTGAAAGCTGTTTTTTTAAAAAGAATAATGAGAAACTCTTGATCCTGAGACTAGCCGATGCAGTTTCAACTTTGTGTGAGCGTGTGTATGAATGTGCACATCTGATGTATTGCTGGCATAAAGAATAAAGAACCCCATAAGGACTGGATCTGCTGCTGTATGATTTCTCACACCGGCCGTCCTTCTCATCGCAGGCTTCAAGAAGAAGATTGCGAGTGATAAATGTATACAGAGTTTAAAAAACCCCCACAATACCTCAGATTTTATATCACATGATAAAACAGCAGTATTGATGCATCCCAAATAAACACAATGTAGAAATTTCACATTTTCTCTCCACTCAAGATCACAGAAACATCATGGCTGTCCAACTGTATTTAATCCACAGTACATACAATAATACAGAACCGAGCACAAGTGGGTGAAAAAGAGCCGAGAAGTCATTCAGATCAAAACTGTTTACAGTGTTAGTTTGTATTCAGAGTGTACGGTTGGAAATACACGGGGTTTTGAGCAACAGGATGCGTTTCAGATACGTTCTGAAAACTCGGTAAAGAAACATGAGGTGATGAAATGCTCAGAGTTTAGAATTGCTGCCACGTCTTTGCTGTAGTACAGTGGGCGTCAGCAGTACGTTCTCCGATGCGTTTACAATATCACATCGTGCCTTTAACTTAGAAATGTGTCCAAATTCATGTTTTTTTTTGTTGTTATTTTAATGTGATTACATGCTGATTTCTACACAGAGGACAGTGAATTCGTAATAAGTTATTGAAAAATGGAACGTTACACTCAAAACCTGACCTGCTGCTTGTTTATAAATCTGTAATATAGAAATGATTATATTATATATTTCCTGTGGTTCCCAGTAATATTCACCAGTTTGTATCTCTAAATGTTTTGGAGACAACATTGGATGGAATAAATCACTTGGTTGAATTAAAAGAGGGGGGAAAATGGCAAGGATGGCAAAAATAATAATAATTTACAAACAAAGAGCTCTTGGAGATTGTAAAACTGGTTTTTGATTGCAATATGATTTGATTTTAAATTAAATGGCATTAAGAAACAGCAAATCTTAACCTCTTAATCAGAAAGTGCTTCCAACAGAGATTTTGTTGGAAGTGCCGGACATTTCTGGACTTCTGTATAAAACAAATCAACCGCGAGTACATATTGCACATTAACTTCTCCCAAAAAAAAAACCCTCTGCATTTTCTAGCGTTGAAGCTGCTTATTTGCGCCATCTGCTGGACAGATTTAAAAACCACCGTGAAGGCGTTATATTATACACAGAAACACTTTACGTTCGAGTACGCTTGTGTGACGTTGCTATTTTACGCACGCCGCCTTCAACTACTTCTCGAAATTTCTTTTAAATTTGGTGATTTCCAATTTTAAAAAAAAAAAGAAGAAAAAAGACCATATTAAAACTCGCCAGATTTTAATAAAATAGATCTTTTACATTCTCCAGAAAGTCTTTCATCCAATGGCGGTTAAGTATTTGATGAGTGATGAGTGCCTTATTTCCAGATGATTGTGTTCTAGGTGTGTTGTTTGTGTGCCCGAGACTGATTGTCTGTGCGGTGGTGTCTTGTTGTACACAAACTGCGCTGATGTAATTAATGGTGTTGGTCCTTAAAGAAACTACCCCCAACCCCCCGCACCCTCCCCCCCCTCCAAAAAAAAACATTTTAAGCAACCATGAATGCACTAAAATCTGACATTTACTTTTGCGAATCTACATAAATAATTCCTCACCATACATTTCCTATATAGTAAAATGTACATCTTTACAATATCTACACGTCGGTTATTCCCCACACAATCGCAAAACATTCTACAATCCCCTGAACTTTTATAAACAAGCGGCTGCTGCGTCCAAAAACCTTCCAGCGCTCCGTTCAAATATACAACTCCAATAAGATCCTAATTAAATACATCACATCCTCTCACATCCAGTGTCTGCCTGTTAACAAATACCAAAAAAAAACAAAAAACAAAACCTCCTATACAGTATTTGGCTACAACGTATCATGCCGTTGAATCTAAAAACAAAAGTAAAATCACAGCTTATGATTAAAAGAATATCCTGCAATAGTTCTATACATCTCACTTACATATGAACAGTAAGCTAGAGCACAGACTTTTAAAGGACTTCATGTTGACCTGAAATGATAGAAATCTTATAAACATTATACACGTGCCGAACTCCTTTCTTTACAGCTCGAACAGACGCTCGGATCGAGTACCCAGTAGTACATTTACAAAGGAAATAACTGATGTTTTGTTTGTCCTTCCTGTGATCATTCTAATTTTGGCACATTTTTTAATCCTGACAGAGATAAATACTACCGTTGTGTGCGCACGCACTCGAAATCTGTCATATATTAATAAAGATCATGCACTACACGATAACAATATGTAGCCACATGAGATGGTAACAAGGTTCCACTATCGACTTGTGCAAAAGGAACAATGAGGTTATACATTTACGTAACTACAGCTTCTGGAAAAGAAATGGTTTTGGCCATCGGTTATATCGAGCGCCGCCAGTTGTCCGTGTATACTCTGATTCTTCAGATAAATCAAAGCAATAAAGGTGCACAAACTGGTGAGAGACAGCCGACTACCGCGTCGAGCGTCTTGAGAAAACGGATCTCCCCAGTGTACTCTTTGTAAATGCGGATAGACGCCTACGCCAGTCGTCTCGTTCGGAGGAACGGAGCAGCAAAGTGGTTTTTGCTCTGGAACCAGGGAGAAAAAAGGGTGCTGAGGAAACGTGGTAGCGTGGAGGCTCAGGAGGATTTGTACTTGGCTATCTATACATGCCATGGCGCACCGGAGACATGAGCGAGAGTTTTCAGGAGCGCTAGACACCCTAGTGATGTCCGAGAGGTATTGCAAGCATGATGGCCAGATAAAGGGATTGTTGCCAAATTACAGCTCGAGTGTCAACTGTCCTCGCTTTCGGCCCCAGAGCAGCACTCGCCCCGTGTATGTTTAATGCTTGTGTGGTAATATGCTGTTAAGAAGTAAGGCCTCTGATGACCTGTGAGCTGAACACAAGACGCAACACGGTGGGTCCTTATTGCCAAATGCTGCAGGGCTTTTGACGAGAACCCCCTCCATAAGAATAGCTTAGTAAAAAGAGGAAGAAACTGAGGGCAAGAGGTTGGCAAAGAGGGCTTGAGTGTGGCTAACACGAGTGGTTTCTGGGATTGACCGTGGCCGACTTGTCTGTACACGGCTGCCCTGAGCACGTGAGGAGGGAGGCATGTATCTACAGGTGGAAAATGTTGGTGGACATCACGATGACGTTGGAGACTTCTTCCACTTTTCTGATGATGCAGGTGGAGATTGGAGGAGTCAGAACTACCCAAGCATCCGATTCCTCTGTACATTCAAGCAAACTGAGAGGCAATGACCAGCGTTCCAAAATCTAGAGCGATGCGTAAGGCATTAGATTTCTTGTTGGTGTGTTACCTCAGTGGAACAAAATATTTTTTTCCCCAATGCCACTCTTGCTACATTAGAAAAGCCGTGCCAGTCTCTCACAGAGTCCGTTCCATTTTATCCCGTGTTTTTATCCCATAAACTCCAAGCTGATGGAGGGTTACTTGGGGCTCAGGGTGCCTCCCTCCAACTTCCCTGCACGCCCGAAGCAGCCCGCCGCAATGCTCATGCTCCTCTGTGCACGCTCAGCCCGCTCGCGGTCAAACTCCGACTGGCTCTGAGCGCGCTCAGGACGGCTCCCGTGGCCGGAGGACGTGGCCGAGGAGGAGGGGGCCGGCTGGGAGGAGATGGTACGCAGCAGGTGGTTGCGTTTGCGCAGGAAGTCGCTACTGGCACCCAGACCGAAGCTTCCCTTACGCAGAGTCACACGTGTGCTGCCTGTCTTGGCCGGTCGAGAGCGCTGACTGTACTCCAGATGTGACAAATGAGACGCGTACCCATCTGAGATGAACTGCAATGAGGAAAGGACAAAGAGACGGAGAACACAGAGCTGAGTGATGAAGGGCAGTAAATAAAAACCGTTATATCATTCATGTTATAATTAGGGTTTTGTGAGGTTGAAATGACTATTTTTAAAAGAAATACAACCTGCAGCGTATATGTGGTTACCTCGAACATTACATTTGACACGAATTCTGTACTGCGTTAAAAAATAACCTGTTTACTCAAACTCATTGATCGTGGAAGCCTAAGCACTGCAAGTGGGCAGTCAGTAAATGTTAATACATAATGATAAGTTACCATTACCGTAGCCCCAGTTCTCCGGAACATGGAGTGGAGAGAGATTCATACCCTGACCCTCTGTATAAGCATCCAGTTGCCCCTGGACCAGCCCTAACTACACGAATATGGCCATGCTCCTCCATCTCACTGAAGGTATTCACTTGTTGAGCAGCAAGCTGCGTATGCCTGGTGGCATACCGGTGCTCCACTGAATGTTTAAGAGAACTTCTGTTACAGTAATAGTAAGCTATCGTTCTCTTTCCATCATTTAATGTTTGAAATCCACCTATGGAAGACTTGGACAACTCCCAACTCCTGATCATGCTCACACTGAGACACTGTTGTTCAGAAAAAGACGGTCGTGCCCGACACATCGTCTGCAATTATGACCCTATGCACACCAAGGGCAGGATGGGCTACCGGTGTACTGGTAACATCTAGCTAGTAGTACCTAACAAACGTATTAGAACGGACTCAGCTTGCAGCTGAACTCCTGCAAATCTCCTGCAATGAGTGCCACAGGACATGACCATACTCCTGTTGGAATGAGCCTTGAGGTCTGAGAGAGGCTGCAAGCCCTTGGAGGCATATTATAGTGTTACTATTTCCACCAGCCAGTCTAAAAGTCGTTGATCAGAAATAGCCTTACGAGTATGAGGGTGGAAACCTGAGACATTCGCCAATGACTTGGTGAATTTCTGTCAAGGTCGCAAACTATACCTACCTGGGAATTTATATACTTCCCGTTCATTTCCCTTAGTCTCTATTAATGCATTTAACTAACGAGCTTTTTTTTTAGCTAGATTTCTGGGACAAAAAAAATATGGCACTGAGCAAGCACACTGGAGCTACTGAACGCATCATTTATCCACCACTGATAAGGTCTTGTAGAACGTACAGTATGTCTAAAACAGAGCACTGCTAAGACACTAGCTAGCGAGTGACACACTCAAACACCTGCTACTTCCAGCCATATAGAGTTAGACATACAGAGACCTAGTTGAAGGGGCCCATGCATTTTGAAAAATGGCGACCACCATAAGGACGAAGCAACGATGCACTGAGGTTTGACGTCTCGCAGGTCTGGATGAAGGTGGTTTATTTCTTCTTGAGCTAAAATTCTACCGTCTTTATTCGATTCCTTGAAATCCACATCAACATTTTTTTTAACGGACTGCTAAAATCAGATTACTCGTATTTCACGTCATCGAGTAAACGAACTTGACGTACATAAAGAAGTGCGTTTCGATGAAACTCTTAAGGCATACCTGACACTGGTGCTGCATCTTTTTCGTTGGTCTGCCAACAATGTAGATGCTAGATGGCGGCAGGCCAAGCGAAGTGTACACCGAGATGTCCTTCGTGGAGCCGTACGCAGCGAAGATCTTCATATGTGCCTTGGGACACAGACAGAGAGGTAGAAAACAAGCTCAAACCTTGCCATTTCATTCACCGCACAACAGTCTTGCTCATTTGAATGTTTAAATATCGTTTAAAATGATGCCGCGTTTAATCGAGGCATCTCCAGCTTCCTACATCAGCGATGAGGGACTTGAGGAAGTTCGCTTTGTGACGAAGTGGGTCGTGCACCAGACCGTCGCAAAAGGACACAATGCCATGAGGGAAGTTGTGCTGCGAGAGCCAGGCCACCACACGCTGCTTCTGCATATCTGGACGGCCCGTCACATACACGATCAAGTAGCCCAAGTCCTGCCAGTGCCTGGAAAAAACAGGACAATAACCAAATGCAAGATGTTTTAAACAGCAAGCTGTTCTCAACGAGGTTGCCAGGTATAATGTTACTGCAAACACTTCACTACTGTGTAAAAAAATTAAAAATTGGCGGCTCAGAAAAAATACGGATGATGAGGAGTTAGGTGTGCGCCATTTCTCCAGTTGAGTCAGAATATTAAAGGCAGCTGACAATGTTATTTTGTTTAAAAAAAAAAAAATAAAAATTGATTCACATTTCCCTTTGGCCCCTTCTCATCCAAAACATCTAACTTAACCAGAGTCATGGAGAAGATAGAATGAGAAGGTAGCTGGAATTAAATGAGGATGCTGCGATGTACCTGACAACGTCCACTGCCCCTGCTCTCACTTTAGGGTCACTTCCCATAATAGACACACTGGCAGCAAACGAGCCATCGATGCTGAACACTACAAACTCTGTGGCACGTGGCAGCACAGTCAGGTAGCTGTCTGCAGATGTGTGGTCACCTCTGGAATTAACAAAAGCATGTCTATTACGCACAAACCATCATAGAACTCAAAGTTCATGAAGAAAGTCTTGCAAGCCAGACTTCTAGCTATTGGTAAACTACTCGCCAATAAATGTGGACAAGAATGAGCAAACCCCATTAATCGTAACTAATCCAGGGCACTGACAGCTAACTCGACACTCTAACCCCATTTTAAGATATGTGAAAACACTCACTGCTCCCCCCCCAGGAAGTTCTGGTATATACCTGACCACCATTTTGACTGGGTACACGCCGATCCCTAGTCGTTTGCTCTCGGGGATCGTGTAAGAAACTCGGCCGCTGCTGTTGGTCAGCTCTGTGTCGAAGTACACCCACTCTCCTGATGGAGGTTGTGTCATTATGTGGATGTCAACCTTCAAATGCAAAACAAGCATAAAAGTGATAAACATACAAGAACAAGGATAATAAATAAATAAATAAATAAATAAATGGCATAAACGGTTGCTAATACTGAAAGAGGCAAGGTCACCGTCTCTGATAGTTTACCTTCTCTCCAGTTAGAGTGACCATATCCAATGGACCGTACATGAAACGGCCGGAGACCACTTGCATGCCGTCCTCCGTAAAGACTCCGTCGTTCACGCGATGGTTCGCGGTTACATTCTACAACACACATTCACCTGGTCACGTTACACTGCCATAAATGTGTACACTTCTCACTGCGAGACTACCATAAAAGAAATATACGATTATTAAGCCTTGTACATTTAATCTTTCTAGACGTGCTTGAAATAAGCAAAACTTGCTGCCAATAATGCATGATCAAGCATGAAATTCGTACAAAATATCTAGAAATAGGCGTAATGATCTTACATTGGTTTGATCGTAATCTCATAAGAACTACTGAGTAAAGTCACCTATATTCAAGATTTTTTTTCTCTCTCTTTCTAGGATACTGTGGGGATTTTTTTTGGTGCAGTGCAGCTCTACACTAAAAATATTCCATCCTGCTATATATTATGTTAGCTACTATTTTTAGCCTAGATATTTAGGTCTCCAGGCCATAAAGACACGTGACTGGGCAAGCACACTAGACTTGATACTTGGTCGCTGGGCTAGCTAATAAATATATGACTTGTTTTTTTGTTTTTACATTTCGGAAGCCCTTGTACTTTCATATCAATTTCTTTTCTTATTCAAATGAACTGCTTTAGGTCATTTTATATCTTGAGGAAGTTGGGTTGAAAATGTAGTGGTCTGTATAAACAGAAATAGCTTCAGGAGCAGTCAGAATATATGCAAGAGCTGGCAACCACAAGCTAAAAAAAAAACCCCAAACAAACCCTATCCTCCACAAAGCTCTAGTCTCTTTGCAGTGAACGAGGGAGAAGAGGGGGGCTGACAAATTGCGCATAGCAACAGATTATATAGCGACAGAGAGTGATTATATGTGTACAAGGCATCACTCTAGAAGTTTTACCTGATAAAACAGCCAATGAGTGTAGGTACACAGTAAGTGTATGCAATACATTTTTCGATGTGGAAAAGTGGAGAACCAGCTCACCCTGATCTTAACGTGTGTTCTCTTCCTCTGCCACTTCTCCCGTGGTTTGGAGGGTGTGAATTCTGAAACCTCCTTCCCATCCAGCTCCAGAATACTGGAGTTCTCATGCCTCATTACCTGAGATCGAGAGAGAGAGAGAGAGAGAGAGGATTAGAGCGACAGAAATGAATAAAATCAAGGAAATAAAAAAAGTGAGGCAGGGCTTGTGGACAGCAGATATAACAATACCTGTCTGAGCAGAAAGGACACAACGTCTGTAGACTCCCAGTAGGAAGCGTGGAAAAGGTGAGGTAGAGCCACGGTGGGAAAGGCAGTCAGGGCATCAGGGCAGTACAGGGCAAAGTCAATGCGCTTTGTCCCCCACCAACGAGCAGCAACTGCAGGACGATTAAAACAATTACAATCCAATAGCAACAGGCTGAGGGGTTCTCAGCAACAGGGACTCGATCACACAAAACACTGGCACCTAATGTATAGGATTAGGATAGAACACGTTCTTAAACACTCTGACTGCTTGGACTAAGTGACAAAAGGTTTGAAGATATGACACAGGTAAATGTGAAGGGCAGTGGGAAAAGAAGTGAAGTGGAAACATTGGAGTGCACTGGTTCGTGCAATGGTCGAGATCTCATATCTTCTTCCTCTCACAGCCTAACAAGAGTGAGTCCAAGCTGCCAAATACACATACCCAAACCTGAAATCTCATCCTGCTTCAGTACCATGGAGAGCACCTGTTTACAAAAAGATGGCAGCCGATCCCCTGGAGTGCAGCCCAAGCAGGACAGGAAAGTGAAATGAGATACAGCTGGCAGCTTCCTGTTTCCACTGAGCCAAAAAGCGAGTGCTTTAAAGCCAGCTCTAATGGCACTGAGGCGACATGGTGGGCGACATGGTGAGCCCGCTCAGACTCTTTCCCTCCCTCATGCTCTCCGATGCATTTACAGAATTACATTCTGCACACCGTTCTGAGAGTTCACTAAGAGTTTCAATCTAAATTTCTATGTATTTAAAAGAAGAAAAAAAAAATCCATATTAAGATGCATGAGCTCATTCTCTACGCCCATCCAACTTTTAGCAAAATGACTCCTATCGCAAAGGAATAATTAATTATAAATATAATTAAATAGAATCAATTAACAAAGTGTGTATGCGTACGTGCGATTAAGTAAACATGGATCATTCCCAAAATGTGCTTGCAGTTTTTTTTCCATTCATTCATCTTCAGTAACCATTTTTATCCTGATCAAGGTCGCACGATGGGGAGGCCAGGCCATCGCAGGAAAACATCCGCACACTCATTCACACATATTGGCAATTTAGCGTAGCCAATCCACCTACATGCATGCTTGTGGAGAGTGGGAGGAAACCAGACAGCCCAGAGGAATCCTACAAGAACATGCGAACAACTCTGCACAAACAGGAACACCTGCGTGAAGTTCCATCAATCCATTTTCCGTACTGCTTATCCTACACAGGGCCGTGGGGGAGCCTGGAGCCTATCCCAGGGAAACTCGGGGCGCGAGGCGAAGGACGCCCTGGACGGGGTGCAAACACATCGCAAGACCCAATCGCACACACATTCACACAGCACGGACAATTTGGAAATGCACATCAGCCTAGAACGCATGTCTTTGGACTGTAGGAGGAAACACCACACACACATTTGGGAGGGGGGATTCAAACCCCCCAACCGCGGAGGGTTTGGTGCGAAGCTAACCACTAAGCCTCTGTGCCCCCCCGTATGAAGATGATACATTTTTACAAAGGCAAAATGTAACTAAATTTCAGGAACAAAAACATTACTCTAGGTAAAAAAGAAAAGAAAGTTTATGATACAATCATGATATTGCGATAACAAAAACTAAAATTTTCCATATCTTTCCAAAGAATTTAAAAATCAAATGCAATTAGTTACAGCCCCAGGGCGACCACGCAATATCATACCAGAGACAACGTGTTCGTTTAAAGCATCTTCAAAGGCACCTGGTCCTCCAGAGAGACACAGAGAAAGCTTGGTTTTGCAGATGAAGACTCTATGGTGGTGGTATGAGTGACAGAGGGGAGTGAGGACTGAGAAAAAGAGAAGCTACAGTACAGCATAGCCTGAAGATGCAGAGAACTGCGGTAGGGTTTAGTGAGCGCTAACAGGGCAGGACTGGGTGGTTTAGACCAACAGGTACATGGGACAGAACAGCAATGAAGAAGAGGAGGAGGAAGGCCCATGTTCCTCCACGCTCCGGCAGCAGTACCTTGCTCTATATCCAGCTGCATGCTCGGCGACGGAGGGCTGGAGTTGGGGAGAGGGGAGGGCTCGAAGCAGCTCACCTCATCTGAGCCTGCCGCTCTGCTACTGAGCAACTTGTAGCGGGCTTTCGGGGATGGGCTTCTCGAGGAGATTTTGTTATAAGGGAGGGCCAGCTGGGACAAAAGGCTAAGCTTTTTGGACTGATTGAGATGACATGCTTGTGCTAAGAGATAAAAAAAACAACAACAACATAAAAGGAGGAAAGCTATAAAGATAATACTGGACATTTTACATTTTGATTGGTTGATTGATTTCTTTATCGTCACTGTAAAAAAACAAAACACCAGACTCATCAATTGATAAGAAGAAATGAATTATGCAATACATATTGTTAATTTCTATAGAATGAGCTAAAGTGAATAAACTGTTTCTCAGTCCAAAAGCCCGTTATGCATTATATCTGAATTTTCCTCCTGAGATTTGTCTGTAGATTTGAGTTAACGTTTGTGAGCGTGTGTGAGCGTGTGGACGTACTGTTGGCGATATTGGAGGCAGTGTAACTATCCACCAGTCCGGAAACCTGGCTGGCGATGCTGACCTCGCTGGGTCTTCGAATGTTGCGGGACGCTGGGGCTGAGGCAGGAGACGAAGGGTAGGAGTTCTCCAGGAACATCCCCCCGTGAGAGTGCATTACATCCGCTACGAACACAAAGTCAAATCCCAGTTTCAATAATGAGTGCAGCGATGTTTCCTATGTCCAACGATAAGGTGAGAATTCAGAACTTCGTGCCTGTTAAAGGTTCTTGTAGTTGAATGGTTAGTAATTAATAGTAATGATTCAAAAAAGAAGTTTTTTTTTTTTTAAAAAGCTATAATTTTATATATATATATATATATATATATATATATATATATATATATATATATATATATATATATATATATATACACACATATACACACACATACATATACACACACAGACACACACTAAGCATACTACCTACAGTGCA
This sequence comes from Ictalurus punctatus, assembly GCF_001660625.3. NCBI lineage: Eukaryota > Metazoa > Chordata > Actinopteri > Siluriformes > Ictaluridae > Ictalurus > Ictalurus punctatus. The sequence continues at coordinate 5,844,271 of NC_030431.2, read as the reverse complement.
TCCGGAAAGTATTCACAGCGCTTCACTTTTTCCACATTTTGTGTTACAGCTTTATTCCAAAATGGATTAAATAAATTATTTTCCTCAAAATTCTATTAGTACCCCATAATGACAACATGAAAGAGGTTTGTTTGAAATCTTTGCAAATTTATTAAAAATAAAAAGCAAAAAAAGCACATGTACATAAGAATTCACAGCCTTTGCCATGACACTCAAAATTGAGCTTCCACTGATCATCCTTGAGATGTTTCTACAACTTGATTGGAGTCCACCTGTGGTAAATTCAGTTGATTGGACATGATGTGGAAAGGCACACACCTGTCTATATAAGGTCCCACAGTTAACAATGCATGTCAGAGCACAAACCAAGCCATGAAGCCCAAGGAATTGTCTGTAGACCTCTGAGACAAGATTGTATCGAGGCACAGATCTGGGGAAGGGTACAGAAATATTTCTGCAGCATTGAAGGTCCCAATGAGCACAGTGGCCTCAATCATCTGTAAATGGAAGACATTTGGGACCACCAGGACTCTTCCTAGAGCTGGCCGCCCGGCCAAACTGAGCGATCGGGGGAGACGGGCCTTAGTCAGGGAGGTGACCAAAAACCCGATGGTCACTCTGACAGAGCTCCAGCGTGTCTCTGTGGAGAGACGAGAACCTTCCAGAAGAACAACCATCTCTGCAGCACTCCACCAATCAGGCCTGTATGGTAGAGTGGCCAGACCGAAGCCACTCCTCAGTAAAAGGCACATGACAGCCCGCCTGGAGTTTGCCAAAAGGCACCTGAAGGACTGTCAGACCATGAGAAACAAAATTCTCTGGTCTGATGGCCTGAATGGCAAGCGTCATGTCTGGAGGAAACCAGGCACCAGTCATCACCTGGCCAATACCATCCCTACAGTGAAGCATGGTGGTGGCAGCATCATGCTGTGGGGATGTTTTTCAGCTGCAGGAACTGGGAGACTAGTCAGGATCGAGGGAAAGATGAATGCAGACATCCTTGATGAAAACCTGCTCCAGAGCGCTCTGGACCTCAGACAGGGGTGAAGGTTCATTTTCCAACAGGACAACAACCCTAAGCACACAGCCAAGATAACAAAGGAGTGGCTACAGGACACTGTGAATGTCCTTGAGTGGCCCAGCCAGAGCCCAGACTTGAACCCGATTGAACATCTCTGGAGAGATCTGAAAATGGCTGTGCACCGACGCTCCCCATCCAACCTGATGGAGCTTGAGATGTCCTGCAAAGAAGAATGGGAGAAACTGCCCAAACTGTGAAACTGTGTCAAGCTTGAAGCATCATACTCAAAAAGACTTGAGCAAAGGCTGTGAATTCTTATGTACATGTGCTTTTTTTTGTTTTTTATTTTGAATAAATTTGCAAAGATTTCAAACAAACTTCTTTCACGTTGCCATTATGGGGTACTGTTTGTAGAATTTTGAGGAAAATAATGAATTTAATCCATTTTGGAATAAGGCTGTAATATAACAAAATGTGGAAAAAGTGAAGCGCTGTGAATACTTTCCGGATGCACTGTAGCTGAGAACTGAAAATGTTTTAAAAAGGTCTTACATTTTAGGACAAAGCCAACTCTGGAATTATTGGCACCCATCAGGAAAATAAATATGATGTAAATATGATTGTATATTATGGGAAAAACTACTCATTGGCCTCTAACAAAATAATTCCAACAATAACTCTAACAATCATTTTAATAATACGATTCCACCCGTGCTATGGTTACTGGCCCACTTGATGGCATCATGATGATGTTTTTTCCCCCCAAATTAAACCTGGTCGCCTCTGCCAGGAGGCAACCAGGCACAACCTGACAAGGATTTTTATGTCTGAAGAAATACTGCATTAAAATAAAACTATACAGTGTTCCCAAATGTTCAAGCTGAAGCATCACTCACCGTATGTCTCATTTTTTTCCCCCCATGAAGAATGATGATAATTCTGGAGATGACTAAGGAGTTACTGGAGTTTGGAATTATTTCCTTCTCCATATTGAACTGCTACTGATGAGTTACTAATTGCCAATTTTCCCATAACCATTTTTGCAACTGCATACACATGGGTGACAAATTAAAGGAAATAAAGAACATTATTTGTCTCAGTAAGATGTTGGGCCATCATGAGCAGCCAGAATAGCATCAGTGCACATTGGCACAGATTTAACAAGTCTCTGGAACAGTATTGGAGCACACATGTACACATATAGCAGGTGAACAACAGAACAGGAATGGCTACACACACTCGGGCGTGGCTGGCACAGCCTGCCAGTTGAGCACGGGAACGGGGATGGAGGTCTCGCCTAAGCCATCGTGGCAGCGGCCTCCACTCTCCAGCAGGAGGTGAGGGTTGCTCTGGAGGGTCTCCACTGCATGCCAGCCGCAGCACGAGGGCACATGAGGGCAGCACGGCACGAGGGGGGGGGGGGGGGGGGGGGGGGGGGGGGGGGGGACAAACAAAGACAGAACAAGGCAGAAAGAAAGACAGACAAAGAAATGGTATGAACAGATGACGGAAAAGCAGGTATGAATCAAAGAGTTATAAGGGCTGGAATGGACAAGGGTTGACTCGACAAAGATGTTTTAAGGTGTTTAACGACCTTGGTGCTTGTCATAGGGGTCTCTAGGTGTTGCTCTGTAGAAGCTTGAAGTCTCTGATCTGACCGTTATCTAACACGTACGTCTTTGAAACACGGACACGATTGAATACTTATTCTATTCGGATCAAGTGTGTTAGATCGAGGTTGGAGCTGAGGTCAGTTCTCCAGGAGCAGTGTGAGGAAAATTCAAGCTTCATATTATGTTTAAGGGAGAGACATGATGGAACATGATTGCAACATGTGCGAGAGCCTGTGTGGCTGAGGTTGACCCGCGCTTACCCAACAGGGCCGAGTGCCCGTCGCCTAGAGGGAAACGCTGGTAACGTGGCACGCTGAAGGGCGCCAGCAGGTGGAACTTCTTCTCCAGCAGTGGCTCCAGGCGTGAGGCTGACGGGTCTGCAGGGTGGAACAGGTTATACACCTGCTGGCAGGCTGGACGGAGGTGAGCCACTGGGGAAGAGGAGAAGTGTTTTATTAACCTGCTGCTTAGAACCGTCATCACAATGGAAAATGTGTAAAGAGAACAGATAAATATACAGCAAATACTGTGAGCTGAAGTGCAGATACGGGGTGGAGTAGAAACTCAGAAATACATACATTTCTTTCGGTCCTGATCTATAGCTATAGAACACATTCATTTCTACAGTCGGCTGGTATCTGGGAGACTTCCAGGTTACACACGCAAGCAACAAAACCCAACAGAAGATGACCAAATGCAGTTTCTGCCCTAGTGTTAACAGTGAGAAATACGCTTGGCTCAGGATTGTTCTCAATTTTCATTGGTTTCTTCATGAAGCATGTTGGACATTGGAGGACAGTTTCATCTCACTGCTGACTCTTTGCACTACGATCATTTCAGCCATTTATAAGATTTGAATGCTTAGTTAAATCCACAGCATGATGCTTGATAAAGAATTTTTTTTAAATAATCACCGTTTTCTTTTCTTACCTTAATTAGTTCCGAGTTAATCATATGCACAGTGTAACAAATTCTTTAATATTACCATGTCAGTCTGCGATTAAGGCAAATTCCTATACTTATATAGGATAGTGCTAGGAAATATGAAAAAAAGAAAAGCCACAGCTGGGAACTTTTCAAGACCGAAAACACCTCGGCAGTGGGAAGTCAATCACGAAGCTTGTGCGAGAGATAATGTTTACAATTATGTTTACATGATTCCCCACACATAGCTGATGCTCTGGTGCTGTGCCCAGGTATTACTGACAAAAGCCTTTATTTTATTTATTAAGCCATATTCTGAGAAATTACAAACACCTTGTCTCTAATTTGTGAGAGCCATCCATTTTTTTTTTTTAACAGTAACATAAGTACATTTGAATATTGTGGTAGGGAGACTTAATGAGCTAACTGGGAAAAAAAAACTCGTTATAAACTTATGAAAATATTGTAATGGTTTAATGAATTTTAATGAGGCTGAAGTGCATTAGTGAAGCCAATAATTATAATTCCGCCATGAATTTTACGTTTAATTACAGTCAACAATGCAACGAATGATGAACTCATTTTTAAGTACTATTGTCATGTGGAGTCCTATTGTAAGGCGAGTTAGAAAGAGCTGAGATGAGAGAGAGAGAGAGAGAGAGAGAGAGAGAGAGAGAGAGAGAGACGTACACTGACCAGCCACTTTAATAGATACACCTGTACACCTGCTCATTCCTGAAATTATCCAGAATTATCATGTGGCAGAAGCACAATGAAAAAGAACAGCCAATGTTTTTCCAATTTTCATCTCTCCACTGTTCGCTGAGCCTGTGCCCACTTGTAGCCTCAGATTCCTTTTCGTGGCTGACGGGAGTGGAACCTGATGGTCTTCAGCTGTTTCTGTCCATTCGCCTCACAGTTTCGAGACACTTTTCTTCTCGCCACGGCTGTAAAAAGTCCTCATTTGAGTTCGTCTGGCCATCTCCTCCTGACCTCTCTCATCAACAAGGCGTCTACGCCCTCAGAACCGGATGGTTTTGTTTTGTTTTTCACACCATTCTATGTAAACTGCAGTGTGTTAAGATCCCAGGAGATCAGCAGTTTGTGAAATCCTCAAACAGGACTGATTTTATGCATCGTGCTGCTGCCTCACGGTTGTGCACGTGAAGAGGTGTATATTAAATGTATCAAGACATGGCTACAGAAATGAATGTCGAGGTGAATATAGTCAACCTACCGTCTAGAGAAGGGACCACGGTTTTCCTCAGAGCCAGGACCAAACCCAGAGGAGAGCCAAACAGGAAGAAATCAGACACCTCGAAATCGAACTTGCCCAGAGCGCCGCCTCCTTCCAGCATCGTGCTGTTACTCGACCGCCGAGAGCCTGGATCATTCCTCAAAACGCTGGCGTGCAAACTACACACACACACACACACACAACAAAAAAGAAACACCAAAAAATAATTTTCCACATAATGTTTTTGTCCAGCTTTATCACAGAGCTACTGTGTTGTGTACAATTTTCAAATATGATGTTTGTTCTTAGGACACGGGTACACCAGGGTCCGTCTAACAGAGCTATTTTGCGCATCTGACCTAGACAGGAAGGCCTGGTGCTGCTTGATGGTGTCCAGTTCGTAGGTGGAAGAGTCGCTACGCTTGCGGGGCAGCTGCTTCTTGGGGTCATCGGCACCGCTGCAGCGTGGGATGTCGATGTTGCTGCGGCTCAAGTGACGGCTGCCTTCCAGGGACAAACCAGAACCAGAACCCGAGCCTGACGGGCTACTGTTGATGATGATGCCCGGCGAGAGCAGATCGTTGTCCTGCAGTTCAGTGATATATACAATTATTTGTAGGGCAAATGTATATATATTTTTTGCCATTTCTTGAAAGCAGTCATTGGCACATGATACAGTGCAGTTAAAGCTGAAATATGTAACTCATGAGTAGCATTATTAACTCAGTGTAGAATCAAACACTCTGAAACTTTGGATTCTTGTGCTGCTGGCCTGAAAAGCCTAAAATATTCATTCAAAGTCAAAGCTGTCAGGTTGGATTTGGAGCAAGCTTTTGAGTCTAATACGCCATCAGAGATGTGTCATTCCTCATCACGCCACAACCTTCGGCTTTAAAGAATGTCAGGAAGCCATCAGTGATAGTGTTTTGAAGCAAACATAGTAACAAACAAACAACATGGAGGATACGCCTGATGGTAAAGATCTTTATTTCAAACCTATCGGTGCTGCGTATAGCCTAAAATTTGACACAGGATAAAAACTCCGTTTTCTTTTTATTACCTGCACGCTGACTATGCTCCCTCTCCTGCTACTGTTCTGGCTCTCCGACACGGTGATGTTGCTGCTGCAGAGGGCATCAAAGCCCAGGATCCCTCCGACACAGTCACCTATCAGACACACCTTTCCAAGCAGCACAGACACATTCCAGAAATAAGCAATAGGTCCAAACTCTCCTCAAAATTTACGATTAAGATTCGTTCTTGATGTGAAATCACAAGACACTGACCTGGCCAGAGAACGCAGTACCTTCCAACGATTTAATGAAGTCTCCGTACACCTGATTGGCTCGCACTATCACCGCAGCCACGGCGTCCTGGTACTGAGGAGCGGATGTGGCCAACAGAGGCAGAGCGGCGAGAGGGATGTGGTCCTGACTGTTGGAGAGGCAGCCCTCGTCATAGCTGTATGGACTTAAACTGGTGTGGGACAAAAGACATCATAAACATATACTAGTGTAGTGTAGCAGAACACATAGGAGTATTTACTGAGTGAACCCAGAAGGAAGAAGAAAAGAAAAAAAAAGAAAAAAAAATGACTGCAAAAAATGTATATAATGTGTATTGGTCACAATGGAGTTGTTTATTCTGGTTTAAATGTCCATGCTATCAGATTATTCACGGATTAATAGGATGCATGCAAACATAATCAGTGTCATCTTCACTCAAGTAGTCTATACTTAAGCATAACTTGTTATTGCTACTGTTTCATATACATCAACTCGGAAAGGCAGACTTACTTTGACACGAGCGAGAAAGCCTCCACACACACGGCGGGGCATGGCACCATGCGGATGGCGATGCGGCCTAGCGCTGTCGGGTAATGCACGCGCATGACGGTCTCGAAAGCCAAGCTAATGGTGTTGACATCAGCCTGCTTGCTGCTCTGCTCTCCACCTCCAGTGTCCAGGATGTTGCCGCCATGCAGGACCAGGAGCAGCACGTGCACCTTCGACGACTGCAGGCCCTGTTGACCCGAGCCGTCCTGAATCAGACAGAAGTGATGTGTCTTTAAGCAGTTAGTTTGGAAATCCCTCACCGTAGTGTGTCGTTTCAGCAGCTCCAGTCCTGGGGGAACTCTCGAGTTGCCTAATTGTACATTTTTCAAACGTGTTTAGAGCCTCCTGACTGAACTCATCATTCAATTATCAATGCTGTCATGAGCTAATTGAGGGATGTTAGAGATACAAATACAAAACTGTGCTGTGCTTTAGTCCCTCAGGACAGGGAGAGCCTCAGATTTACATTCACATCCACAATCTAATCCAAAACTAATGGGAGGAAGCAGACTGAAGCATCATCTGAACCATTTAGCTAACCACATGAAAGCACATATTAAAGCTCAATTAAGCTGTTTACTAAAAGGAAGCTACATCTCTAGGAGCTTCTATGAGAGTGGAAAAGTGCTGTGCAGTTACTCACAGCTGGACGTCTGGTCACTCGGCGCCTGTGTCTGGTGGGTCTCTGAACGCGAGGATAAAAGAGTACTGAGAACACACTGACGGTCCCTCACCCCCCAGTCCTACCCTTCCTTTCGCTCTATGACTTTCAGCTGCATGAGAACTTGGCCCTGATCCTAGTCTAAGTGCATATCGACTACGCCCCTTCTGATACACACACTTCTGTTTAAGTGCTGCCTCATTTGGATAAAGCTTGGATGGGAAGAAGCTGACTGTTTTGGATCTGACGCAATGCTATATGCTCCGAGACACGTAGACAACTTCACTTTCAAGCTTGCACTTAACCTTATAGTAACAGCATAGGGAAACTTCCGAGCAGCTGGAGCCAAATGTTCTTCTGATGTTCCTCTGAATACTAATTCGGCTTAGGCACGAGGTTAACCCTGTATTTGCGATCTGCTATTGAAACTGGGACAAGAGTGCACTAGAGATTTCATGCTCTCATTTCCACAAATCAGTTTTGGTAGCATAATCAAATGATAGATAGTGAACAACACTGTGAGGCGCTAAATGAGTGGAACGGCAGAATTCACACGTACCTCATTAAGGCTTTGGACATTCCCAGCTTCGGAATACTCGACCCCCGAGTCCTGGTACAAGTCACCTGTAAAGGAGTAATCAGAGAAATTAGCATTAGAAGAAATGTATAGATCAAATATAAGATTTGACCTAAATTAGAGCTTCATAGCTTCTCTCTGAGGGGTAAGGTGTGAATGTTGACCAAAAAAAAATTTTAAATCAAGCTTTTAATGAATTTAAAGCTTTACAAATATACTTATTTGAATTGTCTTAATTTATTTTATTTGATTATCTGTTTTATTATAAGTTTTATTCAGTCTTAATTTAACAGCCCATTTTTTAAGAAAATGCGTACACCTGCTCATTAATGCAATGACATGCCATGTTGTGCCCCGAGATTAGTTGTAAAGAGTGGAAATTTAAGTTAGCGTAGCCTTTAAAGTCCCCATGAAATCAAAATTGAAGTTTTAGTACTTCATGTTAGGCTTAAAGTTATCTATAAGCTAGTGTGCTCCAAAACAATGACAAATTTTACATTAGGAAGACACATGCATTCAAAATGTACACTCTCTCTCTACCACCAATAGGGAGCAGCAATTTTCATGACATCATTCTGCACTTCATCTTCTTATCAGATTTTCTGTCCAATCAAATGTTTTCTAAAATCTGAAGTGCCCCGCCCCCAACATTTTAAAAATCCATGGTATCAACCGTCAAGTACGGCTTAGCCCAGGCTGTGAGGTAAGCTAAAGGCTATTGGCTAATTTAAAAGAGGGAGGTGCCACTCGATATGTCCCGCCCTGACATCTTGTTTCAGTGGAAATTGAAGACTTTAAGTCACTAAGATCACGTTCCCCTATATACCCAATTGTCTAGCCAACACTACTGATTTATTTCTGGTCTGTTGTTACTGCTGAATATTTATTGGCCACCGTGTTATACCATAAAAAGCAGTAGTATTTGTGTGTCAAGAAAAAACAACTGCACTGAGCTGTCGGAGCTTGTCGAATAACAAGTGTATGCAACCATCACGTGTTTTACCACTGTAATGTCCTACTGTCTGGATGTTCCAGTAGGAGCATAAACAAGCTCCAGTTAGTCCAGGATGCAGCTGCAAGAGTCCTTACTAGAACCAGACGATATGACCACATCACCCCTATCTTATCCACACTGCACCAAGGTTATAATCGTAAATGAAAACGAATGAAATAATGAAAACTAGGTGTGAGAAAACATTGTCGTTAACTGAAATTGAAATAAAAACGAGGCATTACAAAAAAACGATAACTAACTAAAACTGTATTTTCTGTTTGCAAAACTAACTAAAATAAATACAATTATAGAGTAAATGTCCTTAGTTTTCGTCTCTGTCAATATCTTTCATAGAGCAAATATCTTTCAGAGTTGACATTTCCGACTGGGAACTCGGAAATTACAACAT